>NC_056751.1:353594871-353744871 GCF_019279795.1 Protopterus annectens
ATGGCTGCCAACAGCACCAGTGTGTATCCTGTGACCATGGGTTACACCATTCACAACACACCTGTCTCAGATGACCCTGTTGTGGGTCACAGTGCAGTTCCACACATCATGTAACAGTATACATCATGCACCGATATGTTGCGGATGTGTGAACGGCTGTGCAACTCAACATATGCACACATGACACATCACCTGGTACAACATGTCTGTCTTACCACACGTTATTGTGACCACCCTGTGATGACATTGTACAGGCTACGTGGACTGGGACATGTGATGGCTCAAAGGTATATTCACCCTCCGGGTGTGTGTCTAGCCAGGTGTACAGTAGGCAGTGGTCTGCACACGGGGATACTGTACATTGGCCTACTCTGTCACTGCGACTGTTGACTATGCTCATACTGTACTTATACAGGCATGTGGTATCTGTCCAGTATGACAGTCGTGGTCGACCACACTACTGTGGCACACATGACCTGCGGACATCTGCCTAGGGTGTGGAGCCCACATGTACATCTTCACATGCTATGCTGCCTCTGTGGCAGTGTCACATGTCTGTCTACAGCAGGGCTGTAACAGGCAGGCATGGCATGCTGTAATGTGTGACAATGCTTGCACCCTCCACTGTGCTGCACACAAGCACGGCACGCACAGTAGTGCATGCCTGACATTTATCTGCGGTGCCTGGGACCTGCCTCCATGCTCTGCACAGCACACCTGCTAGTCCAGATTGTACACAGATCATACCTCCCAGGCACATACCTGGACTGCAACACACACAGGTGAGGGGATCCCACATCACACAATGTTTTACACACATACTGTATATTTTCCGAACACAATGCATCATAGGTACTCCATGTTCGGATACCCATGTTTGTGACCGCTAGACACATTGTAACACACAACAGAGAGTACACTGTACACCACAGGTTACATGCTGGCTGTGTTGTCATACTGTACATTGCACCTCGGACAGTTGCTACTGCCATGTGCTGACAGCAACCCACACTTCCCTAGTATGGACTCCCATGTACCCACACATGCTTGGCCATGCACTACACATAGCTGGGTGACACATTACACAACACATACCATACCTACACTACCCTCGGCATGCACCATACCTCCATGTGTCTGTGTGTTAAACCTAGGGATATCCCCCCTCTGGTAGATGAACATATATGCTTCGCGGCCTGCTAGCCACACCCTGGACACACACCCATCGCAGCATACATGGTACATGTGCTCAACGGCCGGTACTACTGACGTCTGCTGACGGGGTGGTTAATGGCATGGCACCCGCAGCTGGACAGTGTACGGACTATGCTGACACATATCACAGTGCACTTCCGCAACATGTACGCAATGGTAGGGACCATGCTATTCCACACAGAGACATGGCGGTACTGGCCTTTTCACAGACGCCACGGTGGTAGTCATGTTCCATGCACATCTGCTGTATGGGCACATGTGCAGGCTGTTGCACGGTGGGTATATTCACATGTGTGGGTGCATCACTTGACAGTCATGGTGGGTCCTCGTGGTCCATCACATGCTGCAAAGCTAGCTACCTACACATGACTGCCGTGACATTGCAGTGTGGGCCCTCAGGCAGTGTGGTGGTATGTCTGTGTTGTTTGGCTACATCCACATTCGATGTAGCGTGCAACAGTCACCCAGGCATTGCCGACTGAGATGTTGTTGGCAACATGCCAGCCAATGGGGTACCTACCAACAATACACACTCTCACTCACTACAGGGTGCAATCCATACATGGACATCGCAGTGTCCCTGTGGACACATACATGGTACTGCCATGCACACGTTATGTCCTAGGACACTGTCCCAATGTCACCTCCGATCTCCCTAGCTGTTATGTCCGGCCAACCTGTTTGGTATGTGTCTCCGCAGCAGCCCACTGAATTAACTGCTAGCCTGTTCATGGATGTTGTGTACCTTGACCACCACACTACCGCATCTATCACACTACACATGGGTGGTACTGCATTGCACATGTGGGACTGCATTCATAAACCCATGACTGGACCATTCAGTATGGCACTGGGGCACATCCTCACATCCGTGCTTCACACACTCATTGATGACCTCCATGCCTTTACTGGCACCCTTGTTGGGCCTCTGTGTGCCACAGCACACCACATACACATGCTGGCCACCTGTCATACCATTGCATGGGTGGTTGGTGTGGTAATGGAGGGTAACAGATCAGACATTGTCCCCACATTGCCCTTCAGCACCATTCCACATTCTGGTATTGGCAATGTACACATCCACCATCACATCATACCCTGTGTCTCAGGATGTTAGGCTATATGACTCCAGGACAGGACACACAGTGGTGCAAGCATATCATGCTACCTACTACATGTCAGGTACATGTGGCATTACACAGTCCTCAGTCATGTGGCCCCTCATGTTCACTATTTGCTTACATACACAACATGCTGTCACAGAGTACTGTCCATGCCTAGATATCCCACATCTACATACCTGGCAGCATTGTAGCTCCACCAGCTCATACTGCTAACAACCGTACAGGTGTCGGTGTGGCAGATACATCATGTAGATGTCATTGCGTCAGGATACATCACACATGGTGCATACACATCACCTTTGCATAGCAACAGTCATCCACTGGGTATCACATGGATACTGTCCCCATACATGCATATCACATTGTACATGGTTGCTGTACACACACATGCCCCACATGGTGCTGTGGTTGCCATATTCCACTGTGGCATGGGTACACATCTGCAGGGCCACACATATCTGTACTGTGTGTGTTGCTGGTACATAGGTAGCCTTGGTACCTGTGCCATACACACATCTACACATGGGCAGGGTTACAATAACACATTCGTGGTGTACCTTCCACAACGGCTACGACTTTACATGGCACGGCATTGTCATGCCGTGATGTATACCAGGCTCAGACAGTTTACATATGCGGATGACAGACGTGGAACACATCTGTACTCATCTGCGTACCACTTACACAGGGGTGTCATCTACTCTGACATGGGCCATGTCCTCCGCATTAGTGATGCATGTAGTACTCCTACATGGCAATTGCAGTGGGCGGGGTGAATGAAGCACTCCTGCATATGTGCACACATGCCACATTACATGGCCTGGGCTTCTGTGTTACTTCCGCAGACACGACACACACCATGCTGTGGAACGTAGGTCCTGTGCACATCCCACAGGGACACACTGTGGCACTGGTCATGTGATAGCTCCCTTGCTGATAGGGTGACACATAGTCATGGTACCACCACAGCAGCAGTACTGTGTAGACATGCAGTTGACATCCACCTCTGCTGTTCAGTGGACACTACCATGGGGAGGTGACACTACTGTGTACACTGCACATGTGTTTACACATGGACCTGCCGGACGTCATTGTTGCACACATTGCACCTGCTACAGATCGTTTGGACATGGTTACTTGGTGTTCCTTCCATTTCAGGTGGCTATTCTGCTACTACTCTGTCCCATATGTACAGGCCATACATATCCTGTTAGTGTACATAACACTAGGCCATACCTCCATTATGCATGCTATGCCTGTGATACTGTGTATGATGTCTGTCATATCCACCATGACAGCTTTACATTACACATACTTGACATAGTAACCCCTACTGCGAGGCATACGTGCACGCCGCGCACATTATGTATGACATCGACGGTATATGCCCATACACATGTGTGCTGTGACAGTATACATACATGTCCTATCCCCTGCTGTGGCACTTCCTTGTTGGACATCCACTGCCAGCATCGGCGGGTGGTGGCATTGTTCTGTGTTTTGCCCCCTATGGCAGCCCTTGGGTTATCCGGCTGTGTACATGATGTCCCACCCCTGTGCACACGGCGGCCACAGTCGTTGGTATGCTCAGCGGGGGAGCACCACATAACCACCTTTCACCACTCTCTGCTTTATGGACAGGTATCCTTACTTACAAACACCGCTCACATACAGTGCAGCTTCACATACACATCATGCTACACACCAGTACATCTCGTGGGTTCTACATACCTTTCCTGTGTTTACTTCCATTTTCCGTTCGAGTCTCGCTATATCGTTATCTCTCAGTCGAGCCGTTTTGTAGTAGTGGTTCGGTATGAGCATACAGTTTGAATATCCTAGGAGTCTTCCTTATATCCGTCATCACCTGCGACATGTGGGTTCATCACACCAATAGCTGTTCCTTGGTGTGTACTTATGCGCATATCACCTGTGCATCTACTCCATTCGTACAGTACGCGTCGTAACTAGGGCATGGTTCATTCCTCGCCTGGGCGTTGGTTATTTGCACTACCTTCGTGGAGATGGTCTGTATTGTGTTATGTTATGTGTGACTGCAGCCGCTATGTGTGGCGTCAGGTACATTTCGCAGTGGTGTTAGCCGTGGATTGTGTGTGTTGGGTATGGTATTATGTTCGACATGTGGGTGTCCCTGTCCTGGCGGCATCTGTCGATGGTGTTTTGCATTCGGATGTGTAACATAGCTCTTGTATTCCTTTACACAACGGATGCAGGTATGCATCCGCTGCTGATAGTGTTTCCCACGAGATGTTGCGGTTATGCCGCTGTCATTGACTGCCTGTATGTTTTGCTGCTATTGCGGCTTGTATCCCTTTGATATGTGCGATGGGGTATATCGGCGGTTGTGGGTGACGGGTACGGGTTGTGGGCCTTGCATTTCTACATACACGGTATGCTTGTGTGTGTGCTCCATCCCTGCCTGGGGAGCTGCAAGTTACCTGTCTGTTGTTATGGGAGTGTAGGTTTTGTTGATGTCGTCTGGTGTCGGTATCGCCTGCATGTGTGCTTCCTGCATGTATTCCTCCGTCACATCGGTAGTATATCTGCGGCTGTTCGTACGTGCCGACTATCCCTTGGCATTTTGTCCCGGATATTTACGGTCATTGTGGTCCTGTACTTGGGACGGCCTGTATGCTATTCAGGTGGCGATTGCTTGTTTGACACTCGTAGAACACACAGCCGTGTTTACGGGCCGATACGTAGCCACGATCGGTGCCGGGGTAGCACATGCATATTTCCGCGGTACATGACTATTGCTGTGTAACGTTGCCGACGTATCGTTTTGCAATTAACATATCGGTGCCATACATACGATCATGGTTTGTACATACGTCCTTTGCATTTCATGTTGGCTATAGTCCTGTGGTACATTCTGGGACATTTTCGCTTTGCATCGTTTTACGTCGCCACGCGCCTAGCCAGGGAGGGGCTCTCAGTACTACTTTGGGGGTACTGCTGTACATATGCCTGTGGTTCCTATACTGTATGCCTACACATGTTATTCCACTCCGCCTGTCGCATGTCACCTACATGCACATTTTACAGTGGCACACACATTACACTCGCACAGCGGAACACACGACACCCTCACCGCACACATACACATACTGCCGCTGTCACAGGGACGGTTGCACACAGTACCTACGTTGTTCAGATCACCGGCGGCGGTGTCTACCTCCGCCCTCATATCCTAATAATATTACCCGCACATGTCCTGTTACTGTACCGTGGCCTGGCGATCATCCCGACTCGCGATTATGCATTTAGGTAGGTTGACCTTTCCATGGGTGGCGTTCCCTGTTCTGTCAACCCTCCCGGATACTCGGGGTGTCGTTCACTATGTCTACTATGTAGAGATATCCCGCCTTACTTCTCTGTCACCTTGCATCCCTCTGATTCCCTGTCTTACCTGTTGTACTTTATATATGTGTATGTGTACATATATTTCTACGTGTGTAATGATATCTATCTCCATATCTGTGTATGCACATATGTACATATGTATACACCTTGCGGCGAACGTGGCAGCATACGGCAATGCCGTCTGCTGTAGGACCCGCGTACGGTTGAGGTGTTGGCGTTCCATGCTCCGCTGGCTGTTGGGTGTGCAGTGTTTGGGTGCTACCTATGTTGGAGTCACACATGGGACCACCCATACGGTAAACATTATGGGCGGCCATGTTTGTGTGCCGTCCATTTCATTGTGTGTGCAGGTAGGGAGGTGTCAGTCCATGGGGCCTACGCTGTCAGAGTATGTGCTATACGTTCCCTCTTTGCCAAGGCATAGGCATATTGGGTACGCCTCCGTCTGCCTACTGGGGCTGGCACAGTGTGTTCATGGCGCTGAACGCTCTGTGCCTGTGCTTGCCTTGGCAGTTGTGGCGGGCTTGGTGGCCCTTCACCATTATGTCCCTGCAGCAGCTGTTTCCGCAGGATCATATTATGTAGCATGGCACATACTATGAATATGTGGGCACATGTGCCTGGAGAGTACTGCAGGGCTCCACCGGATGTATCCAAGCACCGGAACCGTGATTTCAGCATCCCAAAGACACGCTCTATGATTATTCTGGTTTGTGCGTGTGCCTCATTATGGCGTTCTTGCATGTGTGTGTGTACATTTCTGATGGGTGTCATCATCCACGGCTCCAGTGCATAGCCAGCATCCCCCACAAGGTGGCCTTGTGTGATGTCCCCCCTGGCGAATACCTGATACAGCTGTGAGGCATGCCAGATATGGGAGTCGTGGTAGCTTCTAGGGCTGCCAGCACACACATCCATGATAATGCCCTGCGCATTGCACACGACCTGGCAATTGATGGAGGGGAATCCCTTGCGGTTTATGTAGCGTCTACCCTGCTCCCCAGGTGGTGACTTGATTTGTATGTGCGTACAGTCTATCGCACCCAGTACCTCCGGTTATTGTGCCACACGGTGGAAGTGGCGCATATTGCTAGCCAACCTCCTGAGATCTGGGGAAGTATATGTACTCATGGGCATGTCGTAACATGGCATCCAGAAACTGGTGTAGTACTCCGGATGCTGATGCCTGTGAGATGCCCATTATATCCCCGGTTGGCCTTTGAAAGGTACCTGTAGCCAGTATTCGCAAGCTTACACATACCTTTGTGTCCACTGGGTTGGGCTCCCCTCTGTTGTTTCTTGTTCTCAGGCGTGGCCGGCACAGCTCCGCTATTTGCTGTAACGTGTCACTGTCCACCCTGTAACGCTCTACTATCTCCAGGTCTTGAAGCCCCTGGTAGGTTACCCTTGGTCTGAACACTCTCCTTCTCCTCTGAGGCCTACGGTAGTTGTCGGCACCCTCCTCCGCAACTCCGTCTGTCTCTGACACATGCTGATGTATCACGGCCACGGCGGCACCCAACATATACATTTTAAAAGTTCCCCGTGTGTTTACACCTAAAGTGCGGCGTTTGGGAATACGCTGTGTGTTGTGTGCATTCACACTTTATACTGTTGTGCTGTACACCCGGTGATGTCATTGGGTGTGTCTGTGCGGCCGTATCTGTGGATTATCTTCCGTGTTTTACCGTTGGCACTGCAACGCTGTTGCCTTTGGTGTTACATTACACTTGCCTG
The DNA here is from genome assembly GCF_019279795.1 of Protopterus annectens. Classification (NCBI taxonomy): domain Eukaryota; kingdom Metazoa; phylum Chordata; order Ceratodontiformes; family Protopteridae; genus Protopterus; species Protopterus annectens. The sequence continues at coordinate 353,602,332 of NC_056751.1, forward strand.
CATTGGTTTAGCTTTAGACCTTACCTTACTGTTTCTGCATGTTGCACCTACTATTTCCTGGATTGCATCCTGCAGGGACATGGCATATCATGCATTTTGTCTGCCGCCGTTATGCTACCTCTCTACTTGGCTGTGCTGTATCGGTTCTTCGCTCTTTGCAATTCTGCTACATCCCCTACTTTCTTTGCATTCATATGCCTCCCCTTTCCCATTTTGCGGGATTCTGCATGCAGAGTTGTCAGCTGCCGCCATTTGCCCTTCGTGGGTTGATTGGTGTTGATTGCTCATTACGACTCCAATTACACTGCTTCCGCATTTCCTCATATTCTCCGCATCACCTTCCTGTATCCGTGGTTGTTGACGGGGCGGCCGTCACATGACTGGGTTGGGGGAACGTGGTCATCCTCGTGCACATGCATCTCTGCGCGCATTGTGTACTCTCAGCGCATCTATTTCCTCACACGCCGGTCCTGCTGCTGTGATGTGCATTGTACAGCCCATGTTTGCTGGGCTCCAGTGTGCTTCCTCCTACAGTGGCACACCCCTCTGCGGTTGACATGTATTCCCTCTGGGCCACTCCTTGGTGTATTACCGCTGCGCCGTTTGGTGCAGCCTTACGCCGGCGGGGGTTTTGCGATTCAGTATTATCTGCCTCATTTGCATGGCATTGACTACTAATACACGGTTACGGCGCCGAACACTGCCGCCACTCCTTGGCAACCCTTGTGCTGTGGTTGTGGCTTTCCATGCATACTATGGTGTATTGTGGCTGTGAAGCTGATGTGTATTATACTGCTCTTTTATGACATTGTCATATTATTTCATTGTTTCGCACCTTCCGCGGACATGTCCTGGGGTTCTGCTGTGGTTTCTGCGGACATACCATTTATGTCATTATTTACATTTTTTGCATGTTTTCTTTTGACATTCTCGGTGTCTTTCGCCATTGGCATATTGCACCAGTATGATACCTGATGTTGACAGCCTTCCGTTACTCCTATGTCATGTTTGGATATATGTAAACCGTTTTTTTTTTTGGTTTACATTGCCGTGCCCTTATGCTACGCCTGCGCCACTTCGTGGATTGCTATATGCCTTCATTTGCATGGTGCAACACCGCACATGGGGTGTTTAACATACCTACGCCGGAGACGGCGCAACTCAGGCGCACGCTGGTAGTGCACGTGGAATTGGATCGTACCTGAATCGCTCGGCGGCCATATCTGGTGTTGTGGCGCCTACGCTATGCGTGCGCTTGGCGCAAGGTTCATGAATCCCGGGGTGTGTCTTTTATATCCTGCTAAAAATATAGCAGCCGGCAGCTTCCAAAACTTTAGAGCAACTTCCACATTCCCAAACCTTTAGGCAGTTTTAGCTGAGCTGTTTGAAAAGATAGGTTAGGGTGCCAAGCCCTTCAGAGCTTTCTTGATGCTGAAGAGAGTGCTCCTCTGCTAGCTCTCGAAGGAGTGATGGTCTGTTTGTACAGTCCCATTGCTGGGTATATAAATTGCCTTTGGGAAAAAAATCTTCCACTTTTAATTTTTATTGTTTAAATTTACTTTCCTGGTTAAGAAAGTTGTTTTTATCTAGGAGTCTGTGTTTTAACAGACTGTCATGAGACTTAATTGTACTTTACAATGGGAGCACACTTTTTTCCTGTCAGTTTAAATGTTGTTAATAACATTTTAAAAACACTTTTTCTCCTGGATGCTGTTTATTTTACTTTCTGTGGGTGGCAAAGTATATTGAAGTGCTTTTTACTGTGTTATTACTGGAAAAAGGTGATTTTTGGGGACTTTGAACTTTTACCAGCTTGTGCGGCTTAGTTTCCCTAAGGAAGAGGTGCTATTTTCAGCTTGGCCATGGAGCACTCTACCTGTACCACAGTCAGTCCTTCTTCCTGCCAAAAAAAGAAAAAGTTAAGTAAACAGCCTTTTTCTCCAAAGCAGACTAGCACATTTCCTCTGCCTCAGGTAGATGACTGCTATGGCCAAAACTGGCTCCTCAGACTACTCATCTTTCCCCTCAGCTCTCCTTGGAAGATGCAGCACCTTCATCCATTATGAACTGGGGGTTAGCCAAGTCATCTGAGGCTGTTGTGGTCCTCTCAGTGGGCAAGGGAGAGCCACTGTTGTCAGTCCTGGGATGGGGACAGGGAAGACTTTCTTGCTTAGTCGGGATGTTGTGCCCGTCACTTGGGAAGATGCTGCCTTTAATGAACCTGTTGACCTCAATTTTTGTATGAAAAATAAACAGAAAACTAAACATATGTCTGCTTCTGCTCTAATTTACCTGGGGAAGAGAATTTTATTTGGTCTGGTTCAGGGTATAATTCAGGGTAGTGATTCTTCTTAGAAGGTGGTTTCCGGTAGAATAAATAGGGATTCCTCTTTTCCTAAAGAGTTTCACAATTCTGAATCTGGAGAGGAAGATGACGGGACAGATACTGGCTTTTCTACCCAGATTTCTAATTCAGACTTACAGGAGGACATGGTATCTGATTCTTCCTGTGAGGGATTATTTTTCATTGAGACAGTTGCCAGACTGTGTCAGTGTTTGTGTGCCTAGATCACATTGTCAGTTCTTTGCTTTGCTATTTGACTATTTATTTCACCAAGAGTGTTCACAAAGTGTCTCTAGTTATAGTTTATTACAGAATAAGAGATATCCGCATGTTTCTATATTTATACAACTTTCTTATCTTTGTAGAGTCTTTTTCAAAGTGTCAAGAATTTGTCTGTTGGGTAAGAGATCTCTTGCATAAGCTGAGATTCCAAGAAAACATTCCAGATTCTTCTTTGATTCCATCAGACAGGATTGTGTTCCTGGTGTGTCTGTTAGACACCTCAATTCAAAGAGTTTTTCTTCCTCAGGAAAATAGCTGCATTTCAAGGGTTTTTCACTCAGACTTTGATCTCTGCAAGGGAATACTTCAGAAATTTGGATCTCATGGCACCTGTGATTCTCATGATGACCATGGCAAGTCACCACATGAGGAAGATACAATGGTGTTTGAAGTCTCTTTGGTCCCAGCACCAGAACCCTTTATCATTTCAAATTCCAGATGTTCTTTGTGTTTCACTGTTGCAGTCATCACTTGTGGGTTATACCTGCTGGAGAGACCATGGTTGGCCCAAGTACCAGAGTAAAGGTTTCCCTCTTGCGTCGGCTGTTCTGTGAGTGTGGCTGATGTCAGATCATCAGGGTTATAAAGGGAGACAGCCGATGCCATTACATCAGTCTTTCTTGCTGTGGAGCCTGAAGCAGAAGCAGTTTTGTGACTATGTCGGTCAGCCTTTGCCAGAGTGAAGACAACCGTCTAAAGCTAAGTACCCCTTTGGGGAATCTTTTCTTGCCTTAAACCGATGTCAGAGAAAGTTAATAACTGTCTTAGTTGTGGTAAGCAGATCCCACACTGAGACTTCCTTTCTCTCTGTGTCACTTGTTCAGGCCCAGACCACGACATTCCAGGGTGTCAGTTTTGTGCCCCTTTTAATGCTCAAACTATAAAGAGAAGAGCTGATACTATAACTAGGCATTTTAGTCAGTCTTTCCAGCAACGTGAAATGGCGTCATTCTCCCAGGCAGATGTTATTTGTGTTTCACTGTTGCAGTCATCGCATTTGGGTTATCCCTGCCAGGGTAGCCCTCAGTCGGCCCGAATACAAGAGGCATAGTGTTTCTGCGTCAGTTGTCAGACCCGGAATCTGTGGATTCAGATCTATAGGAGTCAGTCAGATATGGAAGACCAGCCCTTAGCAGCATTTGAGGACTCTGATGCTGATGATCCCATTCCAACTGCCTCTCCCCCTGAAGACCTTTCCTTTTGGAAAACTCTAAACTCTCTCAAAGAGCATTTTTAGTGGGAGGCCCAGGACTACCCCCAGTCTAAAAAGAGACTCAGGGAATTTCTAGATCTACCTCAGCATAAGCCTCTGGCTATCCCTCCTATCCTGGATGTAGTAGAGGATGTTTTTCTGGAATCTGCTTCTCTCCAGATTCTCTCTCTCCAGCACCCAGAAAACCGGATGGATACTACAGGGTGCAAGACTCTCACAAATACCTATTTAAAAACCTTACTCCAGACCCTGAAGTAATTACTCAGGGCCCTAAGGGAGTTAGAGCAAGTTCTTCAAAAAACCCCATCTCTACTGACAAAGAAAGCAGAGCTCTAGGCAGGATGGGTAAAAAGGTTTACACCTCAGCCACTTTGGCTGTGAGGGCACTAAACTGTCAATTTCATAGGATTAAATTCCAGCAGAATGTGCTAGAACTCATTAAACAGAAAATATCTGCCTTGCCTGACAGTAACACTACCAGAGAACTCTCAGACCTCATACAGTCAAGCTCTCAGGTTGCAAAGCACTGCTTACATTGTGGTTATGATACATTAGAAGCCTCTAACAGGGCTGCAGTCACAGGATCAGTTATCAGAAGGCACGCCTGGTTAAGGTAACAACCTTTACCTGACCAGGTAAAATCCAAGTTTTTAGATGCCTCTTCGGATAAAGAGCAATTGTTTGGCCCCAAGGCCGAGGAAGTCATCAGGAAAATGGAGGGCAAAGCCAAATCCTTGCAGACTGTCAAGGATTTTTTGCAAGTACAGCCTCCAAGGTTCAACAGAAACTTCCCTACCAAGCACTGGTCATTTCCCTTTCAGGCTAAGCCAATACAGAGAAAGGGACGCAGAAACAGAACCCCTAGGATGCAGGCCCACAGCCAGCAAAGAACTAGGCAATGGTCCACTGCCCCTCCAAGGCAGGGGAGTTCTAAGCCCACTTCCTTCAACAGAGAATCACAACTTCATTCCCTCCCCTCCCCTCTACCCCCAGGTCTCCAGACAAGCTAGGAGGAAGATTTTCCCTCTTCCTAGAGGCAGACCATCACCTCAGATTTATGGGTTCTGAAAATTGTTACCAGAGGCTACAGATTCTATTTCAAAGAAAAAAAACAAGGAGATCGGGTTGCCCAGACATCCCAGCAAACCAGACAGCAGAAGCTATCTGCCACATCCATAAACTTTACGCCCAAGTTGCTGTAGAACCCGTGGCCAAGGAACAGATGGGTAGGGGATTCTACTCGAGACTGTTCCTGGTTCCCAGAAAAGAGGGCACAAGGCACCCTATCCTAGACCTCTCCACCCTGAATCTGTCCCTTCTGGTTTCAAAATTCAAAATGTTGACACTACAAAAACTACTACTATGCTTCTACCACAAGCCTGGCTAGTGACCCTAGATCTGAAGGATGCCTACCTGCATATTCCTATCAGAGAGTCCTGCAGGAGTTACCCAAGGTTCAGAGCAGGCTCCCAACACTTCCAATTCTCTGCATTGCCCTTTGGCTTAACCACTGCTCCCAGAGTCTTTACAAAATGCTTGATTTCAGTCATTGCTTACTGCAGACGGAGAGCCATACACATCTACTCCTATCTAGACGACTGCCTCTTTCAGGCAGAAACCAAGGAAAAGCTCCTACAGGACTTCTCCTTTATGCAGAACCTACTGACCTCACTGGGGCTCAAAATCAACATAGAGAAATCCCAGCTGCTACCCACACGAAGGATTACCTTCATGGGGACTCTGCTAGACACATCCACACAAATGCCCCCCCAAGAAGCAAACCTTTCTGCAGTCCTACTTCCAACAGCTGGCACACAAGACCCACCTCGCAGCCAGGGAAATATTACAAGCCCTGGGATACATGGCCTCCTGCATCCTGCTGGTACCCCTTGCCAGAGTACATATACGGAAACTACAATGGTACTTAAGGAACCTCTGGTGCCAACACTCCCTGTCTCTGGAGCACCAACTACCACTAATTCCTTGCTTAAGGAGGGATCTCCTCTGGTGGGCTCAGGCTTGCTCCCTAAACAAATGCCTTTGTTTTGTCCTTCAGTCATACAAGCAAACCTTGACCATGGACGCCTCAGACATTGCCTGGGGAGCCCACAGTGGAACCCTGCAAACCCAGGCCTTTTGGGAACAGGAAGTTCTAGGTCTCCACACCAGGTTGAAAGAAATGCTGGCAGTGCACAGAGCTGTCATAACCTTTCAAGAGCATCTGTCACCAGGGGTTCTCCTAATCAGGACAGACAACACCACAGTCATGTGGTGCATCAACAAACAGGGGGGCACTTATTCCTATCCCCTATGTTGCCTTGCCATGCAAGTCTGGCAGTCAGCATCAAAGCTGGGACTGCATCTCTTAGCTCAGTACCTCCCAGGGAAGCAAAACACCCTGGCAGATCACTTATGCAGACAGATCACGGACCTCCACAAGTGGCAGTTGCACAGGGAGACCTTCTTATAGATCACTCGCATCTAGGGGGAACCAGACATAGACCTCTTTGCAAGCCACCAGAACCATCAACTGGCCAAGTTCTGCTCAAGACAGTTTCACCCAGAAGCCTGGAGGGTGGATGCCCTCTCCTTCCACTGGGGCAGCCTGTTTGTGTATGCCTTTCCCTGACTTCCTGTGATACCCAGCGTTCTAGTCAAGATCAGAGAAGGACCAAGGGCTATCCTGATTGCCCCAGATTGGCCAAGGTAGCTCTAGTACCCTGTGCTCCTCAGCATAAGCCTACACCCTCCCTTTACCCTGCCCTCAACACCAGACCTGATCACACAGCAGACAGGGAAGTTCCTGCATCCAGGCCTTGCCACACTCAAGTTAACAGGATGGCTGATTCCTCAAAGACAGTTACCACTGCAGCCCTCAGGAATCAGGTGTTAGACATTGTTAAGGAGGCTTGCAGACCCAGCACCAGAAAATCTTATTCCTCTTAAATGGAAGATATTTACCTGCTGGTGCTCCTGCACCACTAGGAACACAACCAGCACTGAAGCCTCTCTACTCCTTGTCCTGGACTATCTGGCAGAGCTCCTCCATAAAGGCTTGTCCTACTCCTCTATCAAGACTCATGCTTCTGCTGTCTCAGCCTACATCCAGGCAGATTAGCCTTTATTCTTTCAACACCTCTTGAAGCAGTTCCTCAGAGGGGTGACTCACATCAAATCGCCAAGAAGGCCACCTGGGTCAGCTTGGGATCTCAACTTTGTCCTGGAAAAGCTGACTCTACCCCCTTTCGAACCAGCTTCCTCAGCAGATCTCAAATACTTCTCTTGGAAGACTGCCCTTTTGCTAGGATGGTATCTGAGCTCCAGGCTTTTATGGCCACTGAACCCTTCATCATCTTCCACGCTGACAGGGTCTCTCTAAGAACCAACCCCTCCTTTATGCCTAAGGTGGTCTCTGATGTAACCCTCAACTAGGCAATACACCTGCCTACCTTCTTTCCTAAACCAACTAATAGAGGGGAGAGAATTCTGCACACCTTGGATGTGAACTGACAGTTGAGATTTTACCTTGACAGGACCAAATCAATCAGAAAAACAGACCAACTCCTGATTTCATTCACCCCTGGGGCAGAGGGCAAACACATTACTAAGTAGACCATTTCCAAATGGATCTCATTGTATACATTTCTGCTATACCTTCCATGGAAGGAGCCCTCCCAAAACCATCAGAACCCATTCCACAAGAGCAGCCTCTACATACACAGCCTTTCTGAGGGGGGTTCCTACCAAGGAAATTCTGGAAGCTGCTACTTGGACATCTATCCACACTTTCTCCAAGCACTACCAGCTGCCTACTATCTCTAAAACCAGGGCAAGATTTGCATCTGCAGTCCTGCAGGGCATGTTAGCATCCCCATAATTGTGCAGATTTCCTCCACCCACTTCCTCAATTTTGGGATTCTTCCCACAAGTGATGACTGCAACAGTGAAACACAAAGAACATAGTACAGTTGTGTATACTTACCATAAATGCATAACAAAAGTAGGAATGAGAAAGCAAATTCACCCAAAACACTCCATTAATAACAGCAAACCTGAGTGAAGAGAGTCCACAAACCACAGGCGAAAATCAATCCCCTTTGTTCACCAAAAAAACCACATTAACTCTTCAAAGAAATACACGTTTTCATCCACTACCAGCAGACTTCTTCAGATGAACAAAAATCAGTTGTAGAGAACCTTGTTAAATACCCTGTACTGCTGATCTGTAAGTGTGCTTATACAGATATCTCGACTAGACAGACGACTAGGCAAGCAGGCAAGCAGACTTACAGATGAACAGTACAGGGTATTTAACAAGGTTCTCTACAATTGATTTTTTTTATCTCTTGAAGTCTGCTGGTAGTGTATGAAAACGTGTATTGCTTTGAAGTGTTAATCTGGTTTTTTTTGGTGAATAAAGAAGATTGATTTTCGCCCATGGTTTGTGGACTCTTCACCCAGGTTTGCTGTTATTACCATAAATGTAGATGTTCGAGTGTATTCACTGTTGCAGCCCTGTTTCCCTCCCACCAACCCCCCTTTTTCTTTACTATTGTATATATCTTATCTGGGACTCCTAGACCTCTAGAGGAAAGAAAACCTGATGTAATGGCATCAGCTGTCTCCCTTTATAACCCTGACAACCTGACGTCAGCCACACTCACAGAACAACCGATGCAGGAGGGAAACCTTTACTCTGGTACTTGGGCCAGCCGAGGGCTATCCAGCAGGGATAACCCACAAGTGATGACTGCAACAGTGAATACACTCTGCCAGCTACATTCATGGTACGTGTACACAACTGCACTGTCTGGGATTTGGCAGAAGAGAAATCACTGGGTGGAGACAGCAAATATCCCTAAATCCATATCCCCCCTCCAAAGCAGTCAGTCACCACAGACACTTCTGACTTTGCTTGGGGGCAGTCTCAAGAGAGATAAAAGTGCAAGGTATGTGGGATAATAAGGCTAGATATAAGCACATAAATATAAAAGAGATGCTTGCTCTAATCGAGCCACTCAACTCTCTAAATCACTAAATCACCAGTGGACGCCTGGAACGCTTCAAGTTGTTACAGACAAAACCACAGTCATGTGTTACATCAACAAGCAAGGGAGAACAGGTCTGACCCCCTGTGCAGACTAGCCATGCTAGCTTGGGATATAGCTTTACAGTACAGTCTCACTCTACAGTCTTCTTCCATTCCATCAAAGCAAAATTGTGTGGCAGAGAAGCTGAGCAGGACAACCACAGACCTTCATGAATGGAAACGAAATCAAGGGGTCTTCCAAGATTTGATCTATCTGTGGGGTGTCCTTCAAGTAGACTTGTTTGCCTTCTCTCTGTACAATCATCTGGCAAAATATTGCTCCGGATTCTATTCAGGAAGACCTGGAAGACAGATGTATTTTCCTTTCCTTCGACAAGAATGTTCCTGTATGCTTTTCCACCATTTCCACTAATATCCAGGGTACTTCTGCAGATTCAGAGGAGTTTCCCAAAATCACCATGGTGACTCCTTTCTGGTCCAGGCAACAGTGGTTTTCCCTTCTTTTGGAAATGGCCATGAGCAGTTACCACATGCTCCCTCGCAGAATAGATCTACTCACACAGGAAGGGGAGTGTTTGATACATCCCATCTAAGTTCACTTGACTGCCTGGAAGATAGGGTCCTAATTCCTGTTATGTCCCTATTTACCGAGGACATGCAGCAGGTACTAATGAAGGCAAGGAAACTTTCTACTTGAAAATCATATACAAGAAAAATGGAAAAGGTTTTTTTAGTTGGGGCTAACAACATAACCAGCATCCATTTTTGACTGATGTCTCTCTGGTTTTACAATATTTGTGTGAGTTACCTTTCTTTGGCCTATCGTACTCCTCTACCAAGGTTCACTTGTCAGCCATATCAGCATGTCTTATCATGGAGCCTCATCTTTCATTTCATTTTCATGTGAAAATGTTTTTGAAAGGGGGTTTGAATAGGAGACCTCCGAGAAAACTGGTGGCTTCTCCATGGGATCTTAATTTTGTGTTAGACAACTAAGACTTGTTCCAATTGAAGTTCTTAACATGGAAAACAATTTTACTGACTGCTCTGACCTTGGCAAAAAGATTATCTTACATTGTAAGCTCTTATGGTGAGTCAACCTTCTGTCATTTTCCATAGAGACAAGATTTCATTGAGAATTAATCTTTCTTTTATGTCTACAGCAGTGTCAGAGTTTACTTTTAGCTAAACTATCCATCTCCTACTTTCTTTCCCAAACCAAAACATGACAGAGAAAAGATACTTCCCACCTTGAATGTCCATAGGCAATTCAGGTACTATCTTGAAATAAAATATTTCAGCTCTTCGGGTCAGGTCATTTCTTGTTAAAGAAAGAAGAACCCTGTGTCCAAACAGACTATGTACAAATGGTTTCCTCTTATTCTTACCACAAGACTTTTCCAGGCAGGGTCAAGTCACACTCTGCTAGGATCTTGGCTTCATCTGTGGCTTTTTGGAAAGGGGTGCATTCTAGAAGCATTCTTGAAAGAGCAACTTGGCCCTCTGTACATACTTTTACAAAGCACTACAAGTTTGCTTCCTCCACTAGGTCAGGTTTGGCTAGAACTGTTCTCCGGGGACTCCTGAACCCTTCCACTTACAACTACCTAATGTTGTAAGCTAGTGTAATCTAACCAAATAGCTTAGATTACTACAGCAGTGATCAATATGATGAACATTGTACAGTTGCGTAAGTAAACTTACCATGACAGTACATGTTTGAATGACCAATGCTGCAATAGCCACTCCCTCCCTCTATCACGCCCTTTGTTTTTTAGTATATTGTTTTGCCATGGTGTGGACATTTATATACATTTTTAATCCTAGGTATGTCCTATCAGAGCTCAGTCTCCCTCTCTCAGTTGGCATTAAAGCTGTGAAGGGCCTATCACCCAAACTTTTCTCTTTTTAGACAACTCAGCTCAGACTGCCTAATGGTTTTGTGCCTGTGAAAGGTGCCTTGAAGCTTTGGAAGCTGTATGTCTGTTGTATTCTTAGTAGGCTGTAACCCACATAGCTTAGGCTACTACAATAGGGATCATTTGAACATCTGCTGTTATGGTAATTTTTCTCACACAACCGTACTTTCTTTGGAATCTACCCTGTAAACAAAATTGAGTAAGGAAATAAACAATCTGTATCAGTCCCCAAAGTGGCACAGGGGGGCTGAGATCCTGCAGTAGAATGTCCACATTTAGTGGGGTGTGCTGACATAGTTTGTAAGTCTGCAACAGCAATTTTTTGGGGCTTACTTGAAAAAGAGATTTTGCACTTGAGTTCTGGCCAAAATATGGGAAGCTGATGTCACATGCGGGCCTGTGATCTGAATGGAGTACTGGGTTGATGGTGTATTATAGTCAGTAGGGCACCTGCCACGTTTCTGGTATGTCTGCTCTGTGGCCTTGGTGCACCTATGTGCTTAGACAGTGTGGTGGGAAAGAGTACTTAAGTAGCTCAAGCATGATTAACAGTGAGAGAGAATTTTGCATTTGAGACTTAGCCAGATTGTCTTGGGACACGATTTCAGATGAACTATTAAGGTAAAAATGACAGAACTTTATAGGCCTATTTTAAACCATTTGTTACATAGAAACATAACTTTTGCTGACAGATAATGTATGGTACACATAGTTTTTCCAATTATTTATTGAATAAATTGTGAGCATTTCTTATCTTGCAGCTTATTCCTTCCCTTATCATTCATTTTAAGTATGGTCTTATGCTTGCACCATGCAGGAAACCAGTCACTATTTTTAAACTGCTTCCTCTGCAAGATAACTGTTGCAATCATCCACTAACCTGTCTATAAAATAATACATTCATGTAGCCCTCCTGGATTTCCCACCTTGTGTCCTGAAACTGTGCCCTGTTATTCTCATAGCTCTTTTTTAATGTATTATTGTTGAGTGTGGTTTTCTAAAGGCATTATCCTATAATTGTATGAAAGGTTGGAAAGTGACGCATTTGGTACTAGAGTTTTTGCACTAATATACATTTTGGGCCGCTGACCTGTAGTAGTTTATGGAGCTGCTCTGGATGACAAATACCTGTTGAAGTTCCACATTGCTTTGTATAGTCTTTGAGTTTGCAAGGATAAAACAGACTTGGAAGTTCGAAGAGTAACATTATATTTATTTATTATTATTTTTTTTTTTTTTTTGCATTTCTTTACAGTTAGAGTCTGATTAGTAGAGGCTTGGGGAGAAAAGCATAAAAAAAATAACAATCAGTATACAGTGTACAGTTGAATTCATATATAAGAGACATATAATACAGTGTTGCATAATGCTTGTTCAAAAGGTAATAGTTGATTGTATAAGAAACATAATGGTGGGTGATGTTATAGTAGCACTTACAAAAGACATAATATTTAACATGATGTATACTTAATGTAAAAGTTAGTCTTCCAGTAGATCAAATTATATTTTTTGAAACAGACAGTTTTTTTTTTTTTTTTTGAGGGATGAGGTTGGTTGTACAGCATTTTTTCTTTGACCTGACTGCTTCTTTGCTTCATTTAAGAAAATAATGTTGAGGCCACTGTACCTCAGGAACAGATTCATCCTGTTTTTGTGATTTTTAAAACTTCCTGTATTAACATACAATAGGATATGTACTGAGTGGAGGGCTAAAGAAGATTAAGTTAGGGGTATAGTTCAGTGAGAGGAACTTGAAGGTGGATAACTAAAGGTATAGTAGTTCTGGCTACAAAGCAAGGGCTTATGTGACTACATAGAAAGAAGGTAATTTAGATGGAGTGGAGGCTGTCAGAGATAGAGGAGATTTTTGAGAGGGAGAATAATCCAGTGATAGTTTCAGGTATTCTTTGAATAAGATTTTAATGAGGACTTGAAGAAAATGGGTTTGCTCATCTGTCAAATGGAGCTTAGCAGGGAATTCATGATCTTAGCAACTTAGCTAGAGTAAAGAGTTACTGTAGCAGCTATGAGCGGGAGTGTGATGTAGGTCAGAAATTTCTAGGAAGAATAAATTTTTCTGTGGGAGAATACCACTGAAGAAAATTCTTGGGGGATGAGACATGCAAGATTTGTATATGCTGTTTTGGGTTGATGATAGTTGAGATAATTTGGGTATTCAAGCCGATCGAGTTGTTTTATAGTAGTGCAGTGGTGGGTTTTAATGTTTTATTTATTGTGTTACATTGGTTGTGATCTTAGCTGTTTTATTGTAGCAATGCTCCACTTTTGCAAGCTTGGTTAAATGCAGATTTGTGAAAATAGGGGCAGCATATAAGAGTGCGGAAAGTAAATAGGCAGTTGTGCTCTTTTGGGTGCAGTCTGTTAAGCAGGAGTTTGCCCTGTATTACAGGCCTACCTTTTGGTTAGTTTTGTTGACTACTTGTTGGAAATGGAGGTCAGATGTTAGATTTTCATAATGCCTAGAAGTTTTTTGTGAGAAACAGATTTAATGATGGTATCACTGAGGGAAAGAAGGGTGAAGTTAGTTTTTTTACACTGGAGTTTGACTTTGGGATGAGTAACATTACTGTAGTTTCATTCAGAGTGTAGAGTGAGGTTAAGGAAAGTTGGATGTTGTTCTGAAGCTCGGGGACTGTTTTGGTTGTGCAGATAATTATTGCATTGTCAGCGTCCTGGACAAGGGTTGAGTTAGTTGAGGCAAGAGGAAGGTTATCAATGACTATATTGAATCTTGAGGGACTCCAACTAGTATGGGGAAAGGTGGAGATGGATTGTTGCCATTTTACAGTTTGAATCTTGTTATAGAGATAGGTATTAAACCATTCTGGGGTTGGTGGAGAGAAGCCAACGGATGAGTGTTTAGGGAGAGTAGTTTGGAGTGAAAGACTGCCTTTCTTATTTGTCTTTCCACATTTCAGATGTGATGTTTTTTGGGTTAAGAGGGCAACTTGCAGTTCAAGTGTATAACTGCAATAGTAGCATAAATAACGTCTTGATGTGGAGTCATGGTGTTGAGTCATGGTGTTTGTTGTTTTTTTACTAAATGGAAGTCAGTGAGTCTATTTTGTCAAGTCTAATGTTTCATCAAATATTGCTTATTGACTACAGTGAGATCCCAGCCACTGGGGATGCACAAGCCAGTGTATTTCTTTGGGCCGGTCCCAAGCCCCGATAAATGGGGAGGGTTGCGTCAGGAAGGGCATTCGGCGTAAAACTTTGCAAAATCTTTCATGCGGACAGCAGTAAATATTTACATACTGGATCAGTCGAGGCCCGGGTTAACGACTGCCACCAGTACTGTTAGCCAACAGGGTGATGGCAGAAATTGGGCTACTGTTTGCCGAAGGAGGAGAAGAGGGGGAAGGCATGGCCGACAGAGCAAGATGCAGAGGACAGGAAGAAATGGAAACAGATGATCTGCTGTGGTGACCCATAATGGGAACAGCCGTAAGAAGATGATGATGATGACTACAGTGAGATCATGTAGCAGTGGATGTAAGGATAAACCTTATCCCCACTGTTTTGCCAGCTTGGACATAGATGCTACACTGTCTGTAGAAGTAGCCACCTGTGGTGTGTGCCTGAGAGCTTGTCCTCTGTAAAACAACTTGGCTTTTTAACTTTATTGTTAAAGTCAACTGTTTGCTACATCAGCATTTTTTGACAGAAATAGTTCCAAAGAAAAATGTGCTGATGCTAACCCACAGACCTTATTGATGACTGAATTAGTTATATTGTGGTATTAGTTAATAGCAGTAAACCATTATCAAAATTATTATATATTCTTATCAAAAGTGTTAGTTATAGACTTGATTGTTGCAGTTCATGGAGCAAAGCTCCTCAAACCCCATGTGAGTGACATTTACCCTACAACTTCAATAAGAAATTAATCCTGAGGTCACTGAACCTCAGTAAAAGACTGATCCTGTTTCTGAGGTTTTAAATCTTTCTTTGTCAACATATTGTAATATATGTAATAGAAAGCATTGATGACAGAGGCTTGGTGGTGGCAGTTGATGATACCACATGCAGTAAGCTAAAATGTTTGATGCCATTTTGTTTTTTTTTTGGGGGTTTTTTTTTTTTTGTTTGTGTGTTGATGCTTCTACATGCTGCCATCCAAAAGTGTGATGTGTTATCATGTATGCACATGGCTATATGTGCATACTTGGTACATTACTTAGTACAGTCTGTTAGGCACACCATTCTCTTTTATGTACACAACATGCAGTTCCTACTTCCTGTGAAATAGCTGTTGCTTTCTTTGACACTCAGCCTTTAAGTGTGCATTTTCCTAAGGAAATAGAAAAAGATAACGATTAAAATATAAGGATTTATTTTATGCTAATACTCATTGTTGAATGGTGCTAGAAACCCTGGGAATAGGCATTGTCAACATTGTTTCTGCCTTTAAAGGCATGTGCAGTGCTGTACAGCAATTTTTCTTTGACCCTATGATTTATTAAAAATGTGTTATGTCTAAAATTAAGCAATAAAACAAAGTCAAACCTTGCTTAACTACAGGAAGATTATGAAATCTTTGCATTTAAGCTATTTCTTTGAATGTGCACCACAGTGTATGTTATTGATCATTGTTATACCCCGATACTGCAAACACAGATGAAGGCCAGTTTGAATGTCAGTCAGTGGGGATGAAGGTGAACCATGTCTGCTCCTTCTGATGCCTTTAAATATAATGCTGAGTAATACCATTTTTAGTCTGCACCTACACAGTGTTACGAATAGAAGATCAAATAAGTATGGCTGAGAATCTACAGGCATAGGCAGATGTGCCATATTAGAATAAGGCTTTTGTTTCAACCCCTTGATGCTAGTAGTATATGATGACAAGCAGTTGTCAGAAAGATACAGAAAAGTATTGGCCATTTATCACGATCACAAGACGAAGGGCATACCTAAAGATGAAGAATAAATGGAATCCAGTAATGTAACTCACACTGTTTTGATAGTGATTCTTTTTCTTATCTGATAACTCAAGTTTTTCAGATATTTATTTAAAGTGACACAGGTTGTTTTGTTTCTATATCCACGTATTTTCTTCTGGTCCTCTTCATTGTTCTCGCAATATTTTGAGTCTTATCTGCTGTTGCAAATTTATTGGTAAGGCTGGTCTGCAGTGAATAAATGCTGGAGTAAGGTGGTGGCAGTGGACATCAGCTGGGTATTAACAGCCCTGTGTTTCTAATGCTTAGTCAAACACTCTGCTTGTGCTGTGCTGATGAGGTCAGCTCATAAGAAGGCCGAAATATGCATATCCACAGCTAGTGGGGTTTGCCTTTATTGGCCTGAAATTGTCCATTAAATTGACAAAACAAGTATTGGGCATTCAGAATCACCAATTAGGTGAAACACGTGATGTTCATAAGGATCATTTGCATATATCCCATGTGCCTCTGATACAAGAGGTTTGAGAGGTTACTCAGTGGAAGTTCTAGCTTTGCTGGAATTTTCATTTTGTTTTTACTGATTGTTTTTTCAGTGACCTTCTCACTCATTGTTTTAGTTTGTTGTTTGGGATATTTTTGTAGTGACCCTAATGATAATGGACATCAGCTGGATATAACAGCCCTGTGTTTCTAATGCTTAGTCAAACACTTTGCTTGTGATCTGCTGATGAGGTCATAACAAGGCTAAAATATACATATCTGTAACTAGTGGGGTTTGGCTTTATTGGCCTGAAATTGTCCATTAAAATGGCAAAACAAGTCTTGGGCATTCAGAATCGTCAATTCACTGAAACACCTGATGTTCATAAGGATCATTTGCATATGTCGCATGTGCCTCTGATACAACAGGTGTGGGAGGTCACTCAGTGGAAATTCCAGCTTTGCTGGAGTTTTCATTTTGTTTTTACTAAACATAAACTGTTAAAAAATCTATTTTCACCCTGCGATTCTTACTTGTTTCTATATTGAACAGGCATACCTGCCATTAAAATAGGGGGAAACTTGTTTTCCTTTTTACTCAATATTTCCTTGGCTGTAGATGTTAACAACTGGGGATCATATTGTCTTGCAATAAATATATGTATAATATCTTGAACAGCAGACAAAAAAGTTACTGTCCTTAGTAGTTAACCTTGAGGCCCTGATCATCTGCCTTCTAGGAATGTTCTTTTTCATGAATTCAGGATGAGCACTCTCATAATGTAGCTAATTGTTAGCAAAACATTCCTTTCCATATAGCAGCTGTGAAGTTGTGAATTTTCACAATCCCATGTGAGTCCAATATCCAAAAACCTGACACTTAAACCTACATCCCCTTTGGTGAATGATAAAAATTCACTACTAGAGTTCATTTTTGAAAACGTATTTTCGACCTGCTCAATCCCACCCTTTACTAAAAAGAACAAGTCATCCACAATCTTTTATCTAGGACTACTTTTCCATACCAAGAACATTTTTTTAGTAATTGGGTCTCCCACCACCCCATGATTATGTTCGCAAAAGAAGGGGCCACAGTGGCCCCCATTGTCACACCTTTTTTCTGCCAATAAATCTCTTTCTGAAATAAGAAAAAAATTTCTAACATTACTTCCATCAGTTCGCAGATAGTACTTATGGTCTGGTTATTATAGGAGCTAAACTTGGCCAAAAATAACCTTAAGTGTTCCATCCCCTCTTTCAGTGGAATACAAGTGCATAACAGTTTAATATCTAATGTGAACATGATAAATTTGTTGTTAACAGATAAATTAAGTATATGATTTAAAAATGCCAAGAGTCTTTTACAAAACTATCTAACTTTTCCAGCAATGGGTTGAGAAAATAATGTAAAAATATAGAAATGGATTCCTTAGAACTATCCTTAGCAGCCACTATCGGCCTAAATGGGATGGGATATGTCTTCCTGTGTAACTTAAGTATTCCAAACAGTATAGGCAGTTTTAGCTCTGAGTTGTACAAAAACTGATAAACTGTGGGAGGAATGTCACCATTCACTAATAAATCAAAAAGTACAGTGTGTATAAAATCATATCTTTTTTAACCACAAATAAAGGAACTTTCTCATATTCATCACAATTATCCAACATTTTCTGTATTTCATTTACATAGTCACTTTAGTACATCACAATTATCCCCTTATCAGCTCTCATGAAATGTAAATCTGTTCTTTTAGACAGTTGCATTAAACCTTCTCTTTCTTTAACATCTAAATTATAAAATCTTGGTTTAGGTTTAAGGTTTCCTAACTCCAAAATCTGTTTCTCACATATCTCATAGAAAACATGAACAGTGTTGCAGTGAATAGGATTTTAAGAACTTTTTTTTACAAAAAGGCAGACGTTTGTCAGTTTTAACATTTGTAACTGCTTGCGGCTGCACTCTTTATTTTCCTATTTCTCCTTTTTGTGTGTAAAAGGAGCATGGAGTTTTGCTTCTGCCATTCCTTCCTTTTTCCTTTGTCCATGCTTGGCTCTCCTTTTATTGATTTGTTAGTTTGTCACCTTCTGCGGTTAACTTTAGTACTTTTGAGGGTGACTTCTTGCTCTGGAAAGTCACCAGATGTGTCACCGTTCTTTTTTTTGTGTCCACTTTACAGATTCCACCTTTTCTTTTTGTGCCTTGTACTCATTAGTCCCTTTTCCCTGTGAAATTGTTCATGTTGCTGAAGTTTAGTTTTTGTGGTCTCGAATGTAGGGTACAGTGCTTTGATCTCTCGGCAAGGGATATTTGTTGTGCTTGGAAACAATTCCCCATGTAACAGAAGAATGGTGACAGACAAAGACGTTATGTACTTAGCATAACATTCCATCTGTGTTGTCCATTTTCATTCTTCCTCACCTGTGGGTTTCAGATCCGGTCCTTGGATCCTGGCTTAGCAGCATTTCCTAGACTTTGGATCCTGGTTTCGAGCTCCTTCCTCTTCCCATAATGCATTTACTCACCATAACTTTCCATCTGTGTTGTCCATTTTCATTCTTCCTCACCTTCCCTCCCAGCTGTCCCCCAGCCTTGTAATTCCTAAAAGGATTTTATACATGATGTAGAATTGTTCATGTTTGTATCTACACCTTAATATTTCTTTCATCTATCCTGTTCTCAAAAATCTCTAGTAAATAGGCAGAAAACTTGATCTGAGGAGTTAGGCATGGTATAGTGCATTGTGGGAAGAGGAAGGAGCTTGAGACTAGGGTCCAAAGTCTAGGAAATGCAGCCGAGCCGGATCCGAGACCCACGGGTAAATGTAATTTTTGTAGATTCCTTCAGCTTCACTGTTAGTGAGACAAAGTCAGGTTTCAGGCCCCCTTAGTAATACAGTTTCTGGAAGTAGTACTATGCACAGATGCAATGGGATATTTCAGTCCTCAGACAAGAGTCAGTACATGCGGTTGATGTTCCATTCCAGCTAGTACCAGGCATAGTTACCTTGATGACAAGGTTCTTTCTTTTCCATCTGAATGAGATTTCACAAAAGGAGGTTTCAGCATTAACTAAGAAATCTAAGGTATCGGGCAATCTGCTTCTTAGAAGAGGAGTTCTGTCTGATTCTCCTCCTTCTCCTTCTCCTCAAAGACCTGAAATGGAATAGTCTTTGCAAAGAAACAAGAGAAGACCATTTATTTTCCCTATCTTATAGTAGATGCTCAAACATTGGAGAGCATTTCTGAAATATTTAAAAGTGTATGACTTATGGTGTTCATCTCAAGCCAAACTTAATGTAAATCTAAAGGAAAAGCTGTAGCAATAGCTTTGAAAAACATCAGAGCTTATCAGCACAGATAGTCCTTTAAATAGACTTATAACACAGTAGTATGCTCCATGTTCAGTGTTCACTGTTGAAGAAATTCAAACTATCTGTGGTGCTGGGAGCCATTTAAGATTTTGCCAACAGTTAACCCAGCTGTATAAACACAATTTCTGTAACATTTATCTGTCAAGAACTTGAGTTTGGCACTACCAACGTCCCTCATATATTTAGGGAGAGAGAGTTACATAGTCTTTCTCTTACTGTTAAATGATATGGCATGGCAGTCTCACGTATAATGTACTATTTCCTGGTATTGATGCTGTGCCCCAAAAATTTAACACCAAGAGAGACTGCTAATTCCTCACTTCTTACTGATTTATACACAAGAATCAGATCACCTTTCAAAAGCCTGTAACCAATGGAGTACAGGGGAAGGAGTCACCAGTCATTCTTTTAACAGAGATTTTCAGTCTTCGCACTTGCCTAGTAACCATCTTCTGGATTTTGTCAAGTCTGTTCATTTGGCAAGCTTTATAGCAGCTGAAAGATCTACAGTATTCCATAATAAATGAAACCAAGGAAATGTAAAACAACTGAATAAATAAAGAACAGACCACGAACTCCTTGTACCAACAGTAAACCAAAACGTTGTCTAAACGCAAATTTATTGTCACTTTAAAAGCGTTTTCGCCACGCAACAACGTAGCTTCCTCAGAGAATGTCTTAACAGCACAAAACTATTAGCATACTCTTTTTATAAGACTCATGAAGGAAATGACATCACAACATTTTAAGACACATGAAATGCGTTTTCATTAAAAGTCTATAACATAAACTCATCAGTTTTATGTTAAACAAATTACAAAATAGCTTCTAATTAATAGATACTAAAAATATATATATTTAAAATGTAAAAATAATCACTCTAACCAGTGAACTACATAACAAAAAGCACAGTACAGATAAAAATCCGCTTCGTTGTTAATCATTAATTATAATTTACTTTTTTTGATGTAAGAATATGTCATTAAAAAGCAAAATATAATATAATATAATTAAGGACAGTACATTTACAAACTCAGATGTATTAACAATTATCTCAAGTAGCTCCTCATTTTTAAGACTGCAGATATGTTGCAGTTCTCGTTGAGACCCGGGTGACAAAAGGCATCAGTTCTCAATTGCCACTCGAGTTCACGTAACTCTAAGAGTAATGAAGTAGGTCCCCCACGTATATTTGTGTTGACCTGGTCCATAGCCATAAATGAGAAAGAGTGGCCTGGATGACTATCTATGTGTTTTGCAAGAGCATTGACCTCCTTATTTTTTCTGATAGCATACATATGCTCGTAGACCCGATCTCGTAGTCTACGATCAGTCTTCCCAATGTAAAAGGAGGGACAACACTCACAAAAGGCCACATAAACTATGGATCTACTCTCACAATTAAGTGGATGTTTTATAGTGTACTTTTTGTCCCTAATTGTGTAAGTCTGACCCGTTCTCATTTTATGGCACCAATTACAGCAACTACATGTGTACATCCCTACACGCCTATTAAAACTTTTCTTAGAGAAGTCCCTTTGTAAGAGTTCTTTGAGGTTAGTATTTCTTTTGAAAACGAAATTAGGAACAAGTCCCAACTTCTCTGCTAGTCCCGGAGCACTCAAAATATATTGCCAGTTCTTCCTAATTATTGAAGTAATAAACATGGAATTCAAACTAAATGTATTAATATAACATACTGAGAAGTCCAATCGAGGACTATGACAGTTATTATCATCTGGTGCTTGTGTGTAAGCCATGTGTGACAATGATGTATCAGGGGAATCAGAAATTGGACTAGTATTATTTTGAAAGAGAATGGGTTTATAGAAACCACTATTCCTCTTTGCTGTAACTTCAAGAATAAGCTCATTGATCAAATGTTTGGGATAGTCTCTATTAAGGAACATGTCACGGAGTAGGTCGCATTCAGTTAGGAAGTCGACAAAGTTACTGCACATTCTCCCTGCTCTCACCAGTTGCCCCTTCACTATTGATTTCTTTTGTTTGAAGGGGTGATGGCTAGAAAAATGCAGGAAAGAATTGCAGTATGTCGGCTTCCTATACACACATGATGTATATACATGCAACATGACATCTTTCCTCAATTTAACATCCAAATAATCTATATCAGTTGTTGAAAACTTGAACGTAAATTTCAAGAATTCTGTTGTGCCATTTAAAAATTGAACAAATTGACTGGCTTCTATAGCACTACCACGAAACAGGATAAAGATATCGTCAAGGTATCTCGTATAGTATTGGACAAACTTCATGTATTCAGGTAAAGGGAAAAGAAAATTCTTTTCCCAAAATCCCATGAAAAAATTGGCGACTGATGCTCCACAAGGGGAGCCCATGGCTACCCCCTTTTTCTGTAAAAAGTACTTCTTATCAAAAAGGAAGTAATTTGATGATAAAACGACGTCCAAGATCTCAGTAACGAGATCTACTTCTATTTTTGGCACCCCAAATTCAATTAGTAAAAGGGCTATCCATTCCAAAGCTTCCTGGTGTGGAATGGAAGTATATAAATCAACGATGTCGATTGTGAGAAAGTTGTTTTCAACATCAAACCCCAAGCTGTTAACATTGTCCAAAAAGGACCAAGAGTCCTTACATACACCATGGAGACATTTTAAATATTTTGACAAAATTTTGTCAACTAGTTTGGCACTAGGGTACGTCATGGAAGAACGTCCATCAACTAAGGCCCTCATAGGTGGATTGTTAAGATCTTTGTGGACCTTAGGAATGCCAAACATTACTGGAATTTTAGGTAAGGTGATATCAATATAATTATAAGTCTCCAGGTCAATTTTACCTCCCAGAAATAAATCACGGAAGAGGCCTCTCATCATGTTATGGGTTCGATGTACTTCATTAAGTGAAGCAGTAGTATAAGCAGGTGTCGCCAAAACATCTAACATTTTCTCTGTATACATGGAGTTGTCCATAATAACTAAGCCACCACCTTTGTCAGGCTTGACTAGTCTGACAGGGGAGTGGCAAAGTTCATCCAAAAGGGAAAGTTGTTCTTTAGAGGTGTTATGTCTTATAGAGTTAGCAGTACTAAAATTATCACTAAATGAATGCCTTAGATCGACTTCACAGACCTTCTCAAAAAGTTGTAGAGAGGGTTGGAGAGGGGGGTTAAACACACTTGGTAATCTTAAAGTGTCGTGTAGAAAACCAGTGTCATTGTTAAAAAGTAACTTCAAATTGAGTTTACGAACAAAACATTTTAGTTCAATAATCTCCTTTGAGATATCACCTGGTCTACTCGGCACAAATGTGTAGCCTAGAGCAAGAAGCTCAACTAATTCCTCTCTAATTTTAAACTCTGTGAAGTTATAAATCTTGAAGTCACCTTTTTGATTAAAAATTATTTATGGGACTTCATGCACTACACCCATCTGGGTGCCACTCATTATGTCATTTATTTCAGAATCACTAACATCAATAAGCGAAAGGCAATCATCGTCAACATTGATAGAATTGGCAAGCGTCAATTCCGATTCGCTTTCTTGTTGTAATATTGGCGAGGGTTGCGTTTGCCTAAAAAACTGTTATTACTGTTAACTCTGTTCCTTTGGGCATTTTTATTTCCAGGGTTGTTTCCCTTAAGCCCTTTAATCCTGTCACTACGTCTGAGCGCTGTCTCTTCAATAATAGGATCTTCATCATCAGGCTGAACACCATCAAGTTGAGAGCTGACTATGGTACTAGGTTGTCCCTGATTGGACCTACCATTAGTACCCTTAAGATCTGAATATAAAAGCCTGGGGTATGCACTGTTATCCTTATAAGCCAGCCTATCCCTAACTAGTTTTTTATTTTTATTCAATTTTAACTTAACAAGTAAGGCATCAATACTTGGCAATGTACGGTCATAGTCAAACCTGTACCTTGCAAAGTTCAAGTCAGCTTTTATTTCCCCATCTAATATATCGATCTCATTCAGTAAAACACAAACATGTTGATTGTAATGTTTAACAATTAATTCCAACAATTGAACACCCTGTTGTTGGAATAGTTCTCTTAATTCTGCATAAAAACACTTATCATCCAATAAACCAGATGGGGAGAAGTTGCTCCGTAAACCCTTTGGTACCAACTTCTCCTGAATACATTGTTTAAAGTAAGCAATCTCAAGTTGCATTTTTTTCACCTTGAGAATTTTGTTATCAAAAGTCTTAAGCTTGTTAGTCAACAATTCACTACTTGAGTCCAAATTAGAAACTTCCGTAGTGCTCGAACCATGCTGTGAAAATTGAAAAAAATCTGTATTAGCCATCCATTCAGACAGTACAAACGGAACGTTGGTGTTATTGCCTGTTAAACATGCCCGTTGATTAAAAACAGGCTCCATATTCAAAAACGGCTCTATAGCGGCGTCACTAAAAGGACGCCCGTCTGAGTTAACAACATTTGTTCTGCCATTGGACGCAGAACAAGGGTTAAAAAAAGTACCTGTATTAGAAGTATGTCCCGGACCAGCTCTATTTTGAAGTCCTGGAATTTCGGCTGATGACTGCAATAATCCTTGTCTGTTGTTAAAACGAACTGGTTGAGCCGCAGGTATCGAAGAACCAAGACTATCCAAAGTCAGATTACTTTCAATGCCATCGCGGACCAAACCGGAAGCGGGAACCGCAAGACGGCTCCTAAAGCCATCCAATCCTTCTAATGAGTCAAAACGTGCATTCAGTAGGTCTAGTCTTTTTGAAAGCGAGACCAACAAGGAAGGAACATCCAGTGGTGCATCCCTGTGTACTTCAGACGCACCTGAATCCGTAAAAATACACGGACTGCTGGGACTAACAGGAAAATCCGTGGCCATAGTAGTAGACAAATGAAACCAAGGAAATGTAAAACAACTGAATAAATAAAGAACAGACCACGAACTCCTTGTACCAACAGTAAACCAAAACGTTGTCTAAACGCAAATTTATTGTCACTTTAAAAGCGTTTTCGCCACGCAACAACGTAGCTTCCTCAGAGAATGTCTTAACAGCACAAAACTATTAGCATACTCTTTTTATAAGACTCATGAAGGAAATGACAGCACAACATTTTAAGACACATGAAATGCGTTTTCATTAAAAGTCTATAACATAAACTCATCAGTTTTATGTTAAACAAATTACAAAATAGCTTCTAATTAATAGATACTAAAAATATATATATTTAAAATGTAAAAATAATCACTCTAACCAGTGAACTACATAACAAAAAGCACAGTACAGATAAAAATCCGCTTCAAGTTACGGATTATGGCAATTGAGAACTGATGCCTTTTGTCACCCGGGTCTCAACGAGAACTGCAACATATCTGCAGTCTTAAAAATGAGGAGCTACTTGAGATAATTGTTAATACATCTGAGTTTGTAAATGTACTGTCCTTAATTATATTATATTATATTTTGCTTTTTAATGACATATTCTTACATCAACAAAAGTAAATTATAATTAATGATTAACAACGAAGCGGATTTTTATCTGTACTGTGCTTTTTGTTATGTAGTTCACTGGTTAGAGTGGTTATTTTTACATTTTAAATATATATATATTTTTAGTATCTATTAATTAGAAGCTATTTTGTAATTTGTTTAACATAAAACTGATGAGTTTATGTTATAGACTTTTAATGAAAACGCATTTCATGTGTCTTAAAATGTTGTGATGTCATTTCCTTCATGAGTCTTATAAAAAGAGTATGCTAATAGTTTTGTGCTGTTAAGACATTCTCTGAGGAAGCTACGTTGTTGCGTGGCGAAAACGCTTTTAAAGTGACAATAAATTTGCGTTTAGACAACGTTTTGGTTTACTGTTGGTACAAGGAGTTCGTGGTCTGTTCTTTATTTATTCAGTATTCCATAATAAGCCATACAGTAGAGGTAAAAAGGATAACCATCTGAAATGTTGGGACCTACTAGAGTGAATCCCAAAATGCAGTGACTGAATAGCTGAAAGAACGGACTTACAAATTTCAAGTCCGAGATGCTCGAGACAAATTCTTCCTTTTATTGGGTAAGGGCTTAATTGTTAGTAACATGGATGAGAATAAACCTATTAATTATTAACAGAGTATGTTACTCGTATGGATTTGAAAGTAATGTTATCAAAAATGTTATCAGGAGTAATTGGAAAATTTTTGAGGTTGCCCCAGAAATTAAAGAAAGGTTGGGTGACAGGCCTTTATTTGGTTTCAAGAGGCATAGTAATTTAGAAGAAAAAAAAAACAAAAAAAGGAATGCATAATGATATTAAAGAAAAAATGTAGAAAGAGAGGTACTAGGAAATGTGGGGCATGTAGATAATGTAGTTATATTTGTAAAGGAGAAAATGTCATTCAGCCTGCTATAGACTATACATTTCAGTTTCATCAGTTATAATTGTAAAACGATTGGGGTGGTTTATTTAGCATTTTGTGATTATTCAATAAAAAAGAGTAAACAGAGGCAAGGCTCCAGATTCTTCAGCTGATTTATTCACACAAACACAAGTGCTTTCACCAAATGCTTCTTCAGGTGTATATAAAGTGACACTCACACACCTGTGCTTATATCAAACATTTAAAAATCACATGATCAAAAGGTTAAGAACATTTAAAGGTATATAGATACAATAAAAATATAACCACAATAGAATACATGGTATTTCCTATCTAGATAAAAAATGCACAAAAGCAATATATAGTTTATAGACCACACGAACACATAACATATTCTATCTATATAAGGGCCTATTCTTCAGGATGGGTCTCATCGGTACATGGTTATTGAGGCCATGTCCTGCATTCGCTCTTAATCTGACAATCCGGTTGGCCTCTAAGTTCTCAGTCTGAGTCCTAATATCACCACCCCTATGATTCTCATAACATCTTCCTAACATCATACATTTGAAAGTATGTTGGTCATGCGTCTCTTTAACATGTTTTGCTAGGGCATTAAATGGACTGCCCTTCTTAATGTGATAAATGTGTTCCTTAATTCTATCTCTTAGCAATCTATCAGTTTTGCCCACATAGAATTTATTGCATACTTGACAAGTAGCGAGATAAACTAATTGCGAACTATCGCACCTGGCACTAATTCTTAGTGCATGTATCACACCTGAATCAGGATGTTTAAATTCCCTGTCCAGAGTGATAAAATTACAAACTTGGCACCTATCACACGGTCTGGTCCCTGTTGTATCTATATTCCTAATTTGATCTTTGGGTTTACATAATCATCTCATTAATGATTTTTTATTCTTGTAGGTGAACTGTGGATGTATTCCTACAAGGTTACTCACTTGTTTATCAGATGTTAAAATGTTCCAGTGCTTACTTATGATGTCAGTATACTGTCTTATGTTCCTCGAGAAACTGAAACACATTCTAAGTGGCTGCTGGTTTTGTTTCTTATAATCCCCATTGTGAATAACGTCTCCTTCGGGCTCGGAGAAGTAAGGCTTAGCTCTACTGTGTCTAAGGTTCTTTACTGTTTCTATACTGTTATCAACAAGTTGTTGATTATAACCTCTCTCTATTAATTCTGTGCTCATCAATTCCATTTGTTCTTTAAAATCATCTTCCTTTAGCATTCAATCTGGAAGTTCCATAAACCTGGTTGTGTGCAACATTCCTAAAGGTATACTGAGGATGCATGCTGTCTTTCCTTAATAGGCTGTTCACATGGCATTCCTTCCTGAACATTTTAGTATTCAGTGTGCCATTAGATTCTTGTATAATGGAAACATCCAAGAAATTGATTTCAGTATAGGACCAATTCACAGTAAACGTAAGGAATTGTGTGGAAGCATTAATGTAGTCCACAAAATTCATCAAATGCTCGAGTGACCCCCTCCATAAAACGAAGAGGTCATCTACGAACCTTCGAAAAAATAATGTGTCATCCTTAAATGCACCTCTGACCAATATTTCTTGTTCCCATTTTGACATAACAGCGTTTGCATAACTGTTAGCACATGATGTTCCCATGGCTACTCCATTACATTGCCAGAAAACTTTATCCCCGAATACAAACACATTATTCTCTAACACCAACCTTAGTATTGTCCTTATCAGTTACCATGTCACTGTCATATTCTGCAGTTTCAATGATCAGTTCTTATGCTTGAAAATACAGAATATGACAGTGACATGGTAACTCTGATCCCTTATATATATTATCTTATATATATTATATGATCTTATATATATTCTCTCTTTCTCTCTCCCCTGGCGTGTTTGTGCATGTGTGCACCCTATTTCTGTTTTAATTATTGTATTTTTCTTTATTGCTGTTTTCTTTCTCTATGTCTCAAAAGCAGGAAGGAAGGAAAACCTCTTGGATTTAAAAAGTGTGAGAATTGTGGGAAGAAGATGCCCGTTAGCAATTCACACACTCTGTGTGTGTGTATTGCTTGGGGCCTCTTCACCTTCAGAAAACATGCTCCATATGTTATGGCTTTAATCAGTGAGCACTTCTGGAGTGTAAGAACAAACTTATATTTAAGGGCTTACTAAAACCCCCTTTTGCAGAGGCAGTTTCGGCAGAGTCCTCAAAAAGTTCTCAGAAATCCTTTAAACAGTCATCTCTGGATCTGAAACCTTTTTCTGAGGCGAATCAAAAAAAACTCCTTGACTGTCTGCTCCAACAGAACCCTCGGAGCAGACAGTTGCTGCTGCATCCAAGACCATCATGGAGCCATCTGAACCCTTGGCTGTGACGTCTTTGGTGCCTAAAGAACTTCCACACTGGAGCTATTCACTCTCCCTGGAACCAGTAAGGTCACAGCTCCCTTCTCCTCTGTTTTCTAATTCCAGATCTCCAACACTGTCTACTCAGTCTACCAGGAGCTTGTCTGATGAAGATGTGGATAGGATTGTGCAGGGGTTGTTAAAGACTCCAGCCCTGGCTAAACTTTTACTGGATCTGAGCCCAAAAGAATCGGACCAGACACAGCCCTCTCCTATAATACCTGTTTCTCCTTCGATTTGTCCCTTGGTTTCGCAGCTGGAAGACTCTGTCTCCAGATTGTGTCTGTATCGGCTTCTGGACTCTTGGTTTCCTTGCAGCTGGTATCCACGCGAAGTGTTCCCCTCCAGTCAGAGCAGGACACCTCTAGGAGCCAACTGTCCCTGGTCGGATCTTTGGAGCCGGTTCAGATCTCTGCGGATCTGACTCTGTCTCTGGGGGTTTCAGCGTGGGTGAGTTCAGATCCAACTTCAGCTTCGGAGCTTCTGTCCCTGGCACCATGGATACCTTCGGCACTGACAACCTCCTTGTCATATCCAGGGGAGTCATAGGAGTAGGGGCAGTCTGCTTTTGAGGTTATGAGGAGGGTTTTGACTCCATCCTAGTCAAAGATACAACCTTTATCGGGTCTTCCTCCCAGTTATAGTCAGTTATCTTTGTCCTCTCATATACCCCTTCCACAGAATCACAGAGACCCCAGGCCTTGGAATGTTCAGCAAGGAACTACCCCCCATTCTGAAACCTCCCCAGGGTATCCCACTGAGAAGGTCCCTCAGAAGAGGACCTGCAAGAGAAAGTATTTTGACTCCCTAGAGGAGTCTGTCACATCAGATACTGACCTCGATGATGCAGAAGGGTCCCCACGTTCACCTCCTGAAGATGTCTCCTTTGGAGACATCCTCGAAATTTTGACACAGAGGGATGATTGGCAGTCCACATCCCCTTCTGCTGAGGAATCAATGTACCTGGAGGCTTTCGGGTCTCGCCCTTCCACCTCTTGGCTGACCCCTCCTTCTGACGAGCTTATTGACTTAACATCTCGGAAGGCTTGGAAAACCCCAGATTCCATAGAGCCTACACCTAGAAGACCAAACAAATATATTACTGCCCCAAACGATAAGGCTTTTCTAACTAAGGGTGTTGCAGTTGATGCTGTGTTCATGGCAGTAGCCACTAAAAAGGAGCTATGTGAGACCAGCTCCTCTGTCCATCCTCCTAATAACAATTCTAGGGCTATGGAAAGATAAGGGAAGCATGTGTTTTCATTAGCGGCCTTTGCTTTTCGGTCTCTGAACTACCTTACCCATTTTACCAGGCTGCAGAGGGACCTGTCAAAGGAACTCACAGAGTCTCTCTAGGGAGCTGTAGCTGATGCAGTAGCAGGTAAAATTAATGCCCACTCGCCACCCGCAATTTGGTTGTAAACTCTTCCATGAGGCTCATATCATATGCAGCAGATGGAACAAATAGGGCTGTGGGTTCAGGTATTGCTCTTAGGAGACAGGCCTGATGTGTCTATGCAACTTCATGGAGCCCTTCAAGTCTCCCCTCATTAACACCCCTTTTGATGACTCTTCTCTTTTTGGGCCGAAAGTGAAGGAAATGCTCACCATGTGTGAACAGAAAGGCAAGACCTTATCTGCAATTGGAGTACGTTTTTCCACACCTTTCAGACCTTTTCCTAAGGGTCAGAGAGGTAGTGGGAAGATGTGGTTCAGAAAATCTTGGAGGTTTTCCATGACACACAAGGTGAAAGTACCCCCAAGGGCAGACGAGGGAACAATAATGGTAGATGCTGCCCTTACAGCAAAGAAGGCCCACATAATCAGGGCTACAGAGAATCTTTCTTTGGGGGGTTCTTTCAGGCTCCTGAAGGAAAGCCCAATTGCTTACCTCTGGAGGCAGTCAGGGGGCGATGGTCTCTGTACCAAGAAACCTAGCAAAACAACACAACCGACAGATGGATGCAGAACATAATGTTCAGGGGATATGTCATTCCCTTCTCCTATCCTGTTCTTGTAAACAGATCAGTTCCAGACATTCCACCCAATCAAAATGAACATGCAATGTTAGAAGTTCAAAAGTTGCTAAAAAAAAGAGAGTCATCCAAGAAGTCCCCACAGACCAGAGAGGATCCAGAACTTACTCAATTTTCTTTTCAGTTCCACAAAAAACAGTGGACTGGAGACCCATTCTGGATTTCAGCAATCTGAACAAATACATCCAGAAATCCAACTTCTGGATGGTAACACTGCAGTCAATACTTCCACTTCTGGAAAAAGACAATTGGATGTCTTGCATAGACCTTCAAGATGTGTACTGCTATATTTCAATGGACAAACGATCCAGAAGGTTTTTATGCTTCCAGCTTGGAGCCAATCACTTCCAGTGTTGAGCTCTGCCCTTTGGTTTCACTGCAGCCCCCAGAGTGTTCACCAAGTGCATAGCAGAAGTGGCATCTCACCTGAGATACAAAGGATTCTGCATCTTTCCATATCTGGACAACTAGCTCATTACTGCCCTGACCAGGCATCTGCTACAGCAAACCAGGGTCTACACTCTACAACTTTGTTCCTTCCTAGGAATTACCATAAATTATGAAAAATCTATGCTAGAGCCATCTCAGTCCTTGGTATTCATAGGAGCACAAATAAACATGACAATGATGTCAACGAAACTCCATCAGGACAGGGTACACAATTTTTGACATTATGTAAGGATACTGAGCAGGAAGAGTCGGGCTCCTGCCAAGCTAGTTTTACAGGTTCTAGGGAAAATGGCAGTTTCAGTTGTTATAATACCGCTAGCTTGTTTTCATGTGAGAATCCTCCAGTGGTTACGTTCGATTCAGTGGCCATTTCTGGATCTCCCGATGACACACAAGGTTATAATAACCAACTCATGCAAAAGAGACCTTCAGTGGTGGCTCAACTCTCCCCTGGTGTCTCACAGCCACCCCTTTATCCCCCCTCAGCCCCAAGCTATGGTGACCATGGATGCTTCTCAGATCGGCTGGGGGTGGGGCATTATCTGGGAAGGACAGGCCAAGGCACTTGGCAACAACACAAGGCCAATTTGCACATAAATGTTCTTGAGATGAGGGTGGTGCTCTTGGCATTGCAAGCATTTCAGGACTCCCTCCCTCTAGGCACAATAACAATTCAGTTAGACAGCATGTCTGTAGTCTGGTACATAAACAAACAAGGGGAAACCAAATCTCACCCCCTAAGTCGAGAAGCCCTGTGGGTCTGGCAATGGGCAGAGGCCTTCAATCACTTTCTCACAGCATTGCACATCCTGGGGAAGTCCATCGTGATCGCAGACAAACTGAGCATAGACATTCTATGGCCGCAAGAATGATCCCTCAGTCAGAAAGTTGCAGAAGAGATCTTTTGGAAATGGGGCCAGCATTGCTGTGATCTCTTTGCATCCCCCATCAATGCCAAATACAGCAACTACTTTGCCCTGATCCCCCCAATGGCGAAGTCACCAAGAGATGCACTTGTACATGATTGGCCCCTGGCACTTTTTTATGCTTTCCCACCAATACCCCTGATCCCCCAGGTCCTACAGAAAGCAAGTTCACTGGAGACCACCATAATCTTAATGGCACTCTGTTGGCCTTGACAAATATGGTTCCCCTTTATACGGCCTCACATATGGGAGAGACCATGAATTCTGGACCCAGCTCCAGATCTACTGACTCATCCATCAGAAATGGTTCATTCCAGTCTAGACAGGCTCAAGCTAACAGCTTGGCTACTCCAGTTCCCATGATAGCCAGGTTTCCTCTACTTTCTTCACCAGCTAAACACATTTTGCTATCTTCCAAAAAATGTCTATTCTAAAATTGTACAAAAGCAAATGGGAAAGATTTTGTGGCCTGGTCCAATCTTAATCAGACAGACCCTTTCACAGCTCCATTACATTGTATCCTAGAATTCTTAGCCAAGTTTTTCAATGAAGGAGCCACTGCAGCTCCTATCAGTGTTCAGTTAGCAGCAATCTCTAATTTTCACATAGGAGATAATCGGTCTGCTATAATGTCAAACAGTCTTTGTAAAGCATTCCACAGGGGAACTACCTTAATTTGACCCCCTTACAGAAACCCTATTCTGCCTTGGTACTTGAATTTTGTGTTGTCAAAGATTGTCTCCCCTCCATTTGAACCATCAGCTACATGAAAATTCATATATCTGTCTTGGAAAATGCTCCTTTTAGTTGCCATCACTTAAGCAAGGAGAGTTTTGGAGTTACAGGCCTTATCTTCCAAGCCTCCATACATAATTGTTCACAAGGACAGTCTCTCTGTGCGTACTAACCCTTCCTTTTTACCTAAAGTAGTTTTGGAGAATAACCTCAATCAGTCTACTGACTTACCAGTGTTCTTTCCAAATTTTCAAAACAAGGGAGAGTACACTTTGCACCTTCTAGATGTTCACAGACTGTTACATTTCTATTTGCACAGGACATCAGAAGTTAGAAAGTCAGAGCAACTTTTTATTTCCTATTCAGAGGTTAGAAAAGGCCAACCAGATTCTATGGTAACACTATCCAATTGACTTTCACAATGTATATCTTTCTTGTACAGTTCTAACAACAAGACTTTCCTAATCCTATCAAAGCTCATTCTACCAGGTCAGTAGCCACTTCTGCAGCTTTCCAAGCCAGATTACCCATGGACAGCATCTGCGCTGTAGCAACATGCACTAACCCTCATACCTTTATTACTCATTACAAGTTGAATTTGGCTTGTAGGAGTAGAGCATCCTTTGGTTCTATGGTTTTGAGGAATATTCTCACATGGGCCACCCAAGAATCAGGTAGCTATGGATGAGGTCCCACCAGTGAGAGTAAAGAAGAGATCGACAACATCACATAAAGAAGTTATGTACTCACCATAATGTTCCATGTGTGTTGTCCATCTCATCCTTTATTCTCACAACCCACCCACCATACCCCCTCCAGGAGACCGAGTATCTCTAATTGGATCCATATAGGACTCTATATCTTCTGAAAGAATATGGTTTCTCATATGTCTATACAAGATATGTTTATGATATTTTCTCCTGGTCACTGCTTGAGCCCAAACAAGATCTAAGGTAGCAGGAGAGTTGCATTATAGGTAGGCAAAAATGCCCACAAGTTTAGTTGAGGACTAAGAGCTTATGTCAGCCCACCAGTGAAAATAAAGGAAGAGGTGGACAACACATATGGAACGGTATGGTGAGTACATAACTTCTTTTTTTAAAGACTTGGGACAGTGTCCGTTTACATTTCTAACTGCATGTTTGTGAATAGAGGTTCTAAAGGTAAACTGTTTCAGATTCAGCTGATCAGCAGATGATGTTATTGGAATGTTGACATTTGCTATGTTTTATTGTCAGAAGCTGAAAGACAGGAAGGAACGTTTAGAAAACAGCTGTTGGTTGAATTTAAAAATATGACATGAAAATTAGAACTGGAACAATTGATAGGCTAGTCTATAAAAGAGCCTGCTCAAGACAGTTGTCAGTTACAGTTGTCAGTTAAACTGTGCAGTGGATGCCCAAAAAGGACTCATCAAGAACTGTAAGCCTGCATTTGCTCTGTTGTAGTAATTCAGTTTAGATCAGGGACAGTGTTCTTTAGTTAGTTATGAAATTATAACTAATCAGCTAGATCAGAGTTTTTCTGAATGTTGGATCTCTGTCCTACAGTATTTATTTAATTTTCTTGGTGATTGAGTTCTGTTTGTTTATTAGGAATTACTGTTTTATATTTTTAATCAGTTTGCTCAACATTAAATATTTTTATTAACTTACATTGTGGCTGGACAATCAGTGTTTTCCTTTAGTGATTTGAGAGTGCTTATAATTGCCTTGTTAACTTCCTGGGCCACTCTGAAAGCCTGGCTGATTAGGTCATTTGCTACTGTTTCTTTTAATATGTAATTTTCATAATTGGACACCCCTTTAGAAGGACATGAAGACAATGATTGGTGGCAGCATTACTGTATTATTTTGGGGAAGGGACACAGCTGGAAATCTGTATCAGGCTTTCCTAGAAGTGTTTGGATGTGTAAGATTTAATTTATTTAAGCATGACTGTATCAGAGGTCTTAAACTGGGGGCACATTGCTCTGACTTGTGTAATAAGGAGTTACATTAGGGGTGGACAGAAGTATACAGTCCAGTCCCAGATTATAGAGCATGTTCCTGTTGTGCTGTTAGGGGAAAATTGTGAAATGTTACTCCTGTTTAAGTGACATTCTCACATTGGAGTCAGTAGTGAGGACTGCGCCTCCTTAGTTACTGACCCAGGATAGTAAGGGATGTTGCATTAATTGGTGGCAGTCCGGTGGGGTATTATCTGGATGTCACATTAATTGGTGGCAATTTGGTGGGATATTAACTGGCCATCACATTAATTGATGGCAGTTTGGTGGGATGTTAACTGGACGTCACATAGGCATATGGTTAACTGTGTGGAAAACAGAAAATATTATTTCTTAGTGTTAGAACAGATGGTAAAAAATCTGAGAGGTGGACCCTAGGAATTTGCTATAGAATACAGAAATTTGTTATAGTGAGTGAGATTAAATATGAGTGAAAGCTAGGGCTAAATGATTCTGTTTCTTTAACTAGCTTATTGAAGCTAAGAGCAGCATAATTATAGTCATTGTTTCATTTGATTGCTATGAACACAGTAAACATAAACACTTATTTACATGTGTATTTGTATTCACTTTGTTTTACAGTTTTTACATTTTGTTTTTAAAAAATGATTTAGCAATAACCCAGGTTTAGATTTTTCAATTTTAATGCATTGGTTTATTTAAAAAAATGTTTCAGCTTTTTGATGGTTTTAACACTTACTTGTAGAGTTACTTCAGTAGCTTAGCATTTTACATTGGATATTAGTTTCTAAAATTGTATTTTTTAAATTCGTATTTCTTGTAACAGTTTTTAATTTCATTGGACTATAGAGATTTTTTTTTTTAAACATGGATAGGCTTTGTCCATTTAACATGCAAACCATTGAACATGGATTGGTTGTTTTGTAATAGAATACTGATTATATAAGTTGATATAAAGGCGGTGGAAAATAAGGTATTGAGTTCTGATGAAGTCCTAAGTATAGAGGATGAACACGCTAAACTTTTGTATCAATAAATAGTTAATTCTGTAGTATAATACCTCAAATTGTCTGGCTGTTTGTATGCCAAGATCTTTTTGGTTATTGTTCTTTTACACTTGGTTTGCACTCAGTACATGGTTTACCCTGGCATTCAATAATGCCTACACTAAGTGTACACTAAGTGTACACCGTTCTGAGTGAACAGACAACACAGTCATAACTCACATCTTCTTCCTGCTAATTTTAGTTTTCCTACTGATTTTCTTGAAGTTTTAAATGTTGACAGGGATTCATAAAGGTTACCACAATGTGTAGACTGCATGTATACTTAGTGTAATCTTTCTGAGTGACTAGAAAGCACAAAAAATGTGGTAGGGATGTTCTTGAATACATGTTCTTGACTACAAAGCATGTACACTTAGTGCACACTTAGTGTAAGGTTTATTGAATGTGGCCCTTAGATTTTTTAGTAGAATCTAGAACAGAAGCCACTGTTAAAAAAGGGGTAATTAGAAGGGAATATAAAACATTGCATGAGAACTATAGGAATCAATCAGAGGAAGTTAGAAAGGATTGGGAAGAGAGACTGGATAAGCAATTCACAAAGAAATAATGAAAGGAGATATGTATGACTCCCAAATATGCAAGTGTCTAGAAGATGTAGGATTTTTGCTTGGAATTATTACCATAGGTATTTTACACCTCAAGGAGACTCTAAAGAATTTTCAGGTTGATTGCAAATGTTGGAGGTATGATTGGGAAGAAAGAGGTAATTGGGAATATATTTTTAGGCTTGTAGTATTTTGCCAGACTACTCTGTCAGTAATACATGGTGAACAAATTGGTGTAATTATGTAACTGGCTGGACTGTTAAAATATCAACTAAAAAACTGAAACAAAAACAGTTCAAACATTTACTACATTGAAAAGTGGAACTATTGAACTTACAAAGATTGCAAAAATAAAAGAATTTCCTTACCATACCAAAAGATTCAGATCTATGTTCGTCTATATAGTGGTGATGTTGCAGAAAGTTTTTTTTTTTTTTAAAGTAAGGTATAGAGTTAGGGTTAGCAAGCATTATTAACATGTTAGTAATACTTGAATCGAACCCTCACCATGCCACTAACCGTACACCTTACCTTAAAAACAAATTTCTCTAACACTGTCATTACACAAGACAGGTTCAGACATACATACACACATAGACAGATACAGACACACATGCACATACACCAAAACCTTTGCAAAACACTAAAGCTGTGCTTCACCTAACCCTACCCTAACCCACAAATACTCACACAAACAACAGATCTATCTCCTTTCTTAACCACTACTTGAACCCTACTCTGCAAACACTGTATGTCTCAAACGTACACCCCCCCCAATGCAAACCCACTTATCTGCTTCAACAAAATGGACTTCCAATAAAGTGTTTGAAAGAAATGGAAGTTTGCACAAAAGAACATACAGTTCAGTCTCTCAAATAAATGGATGCTTGACAAACTGACCTAAACTCATACAGATATGTATGTATGTATGTATGTATTGTGTTATATACACATTTGTGTGTGTGTGTGTGTGTGTGTGTGTGTGTGTGTGTGTGTGTGAATGTGTGGGGTTCCTATTACACGATCGAAAATCCCTTTAGGCGAATACGAAGATGTTGAACCGTATTGCGCAAAGTACGTAAACCCCGAACAGTCAAAACTGCGAATTTCGAAATGTCGATTTGTTTTGGTTGGCCTGTCTGCGGTACAGCTCCGTAAGGTAAGTGTGCGATAGATAGGACTTTAGTGTTAGGATTTGGGTTAAGGTAAGTGCATAGATAGGTACTGTATGCAAGAGTTAGTGTAGTGTTAGGTGTAGGGTTTTTTTAAGTGTATGTAAGTGTATTATTTATTTTGTTTAGGTGTATGTCTGTAGGGGATGTGTGCGGTAGTTACGGACTTTAGGGTTAGGGAGGGGTTAAGGAGAGTGCATAGATAGTTGTGTTTGTGGAGTTTAGTGTAGTGTTGGAGGTAGGGTTTTGGTGCTTTAGTTTAGGTTAGAAGTAGGGTTTGGATAGTGTAAGTATGTGGTTTATTTATTTTGTTTGGGTAGGTAGTATGTAGCGGGTGGTGGGGTTGGCCGACTATGACAGTTCGATATTTTTTTTTTGTGGTTTAGTGCATTTGGGATTTTCACGGTTCGCAGTATAGGGGTCCATGTTTTGGTATTTGCTCATAGGGTTTTTCACTTTAATAATATAGACCTGTGTGTGTACGCATAAGTATCTATGTACACATGCATATGTTTTGTGTGTGTGTGTACATATATATATTTATATGTGTGTGTTTTTATATATAGATTATATATAATTTTCTATTGATAAGTAAAACTTCTTACTGTTAATTCTAACTTTTTTATCTACTGTTTGGTCTGAGTGTTTTTCCCCTCTTTTTACCACAATAAATTCTTTCCCCTACCATCGCTGGTAGTTCTTTCTTTTTCCCTTGTGGTATTCCTTTTTCTACCATTGCTGGTAGAAGTTTTTCTCTCTTAAATCTTTTTGTGTGTGTGTGTGTGTGTGTGTGTGTGTCTCCTTTTTGATAGTTATGGCTGAAAAGCCTAAATCCTGTACCACAGGATTCAAACAATGTTGTGAGTGCGGCAGAAAACTGCCAAACTCAGATAACCATGACAAATGTGTCTATTGCTTGGGTGTGCCCCATCTTAGTGTGGAATGTATTATTTGCCAGGGTTTTAGTAATAGAACCCTGGCAGAGGGAAAAAAATAAGCTAATCTTCAAAGGGCTCCTTAAAGCCCCTTTCGAGGAAGCCTTGTACAAAGCCGATCAGCCCCTCTGGTCTCTGGCTCTAAGTCTTCTTTATAGGTGCCGTCATCTCCTTCGGCACCGACCCTTAAAAAACATAAATATGCCTCCGAGGGCTGATCCTCTGAACCAGAATCAAAAGTTTCTAAATTGTCGAGAACAGTCAAAATCTTCGGCACCGAAGACTTGTTCGGCTCTGTCAACACCGGATATGACCGCAGTTCAGAGCCTTAGTTCTTTGGCTCTGAAAATCACTATGACTCTAACTTCGGTGCCAACTGTTTCACTCTCGGTGCACCATACGGTACCAAAGCAATACACATCTTTGGAACCCAGGTCTATCTATTCACCTTCAGTGGATCCCTTTTTTGGACGATCACCCAGCCCATTTGTGGAGAGACCGGGGTCTCCTTCAGCCCTATCTACCTGCTCCACCAGAAGCCTGTCAGAACTGGACGTTGTTAGGTTAGTGGACCAGAACTTGGCAGCCCTGGGTCTTTCTTCCACTTTTCAGACTACTCTCCCTTCCGGAGCAGCTGAGTTCTCTCACACAACACCCAATTACTCTCCTCCTCTAACCTCAGCTCAGCTTTTAGAGTCTTTCAGTCTATCCACCCAGGTTCCCATGACTTTGGCACTGACTGGATCCTTGCCAAGTCTGCCCCTGGCCCCTTCGATACCATCGGTGTCTTCGGGCCCCCAGGACCATGTCTTCACCATCGAGCACAGGGGGGATTGTGCTGGTTTTGAGCATTTCTACAGAGCCATCTGTATCCCTTGTGGCTACGGTGGCGGTGGACCCTGTGATGCCCTTGCACTGGCCCAGTAATTAAGGAACCTCAATCCTCACCACTAGCACCAATGAGGGACATGCACATTGGGCGGATGACAAGTGCACACAGAGTAAAGTACAATTTCTTTTAAGAGCACACAGAGATCACAATCAGTTTGGTTCTGGTTTCTCCCTCTTTCTCCAGATCCCCAATAAGACTCCCCATTGGCACAGGTGTATATTATTTGAATGAAAGTTCAGAATATCGATCGCTGTAAACAGTGAAAATGCCGGACATTGAATCCTGTATTGTGGGGGGGCTGCACCTCACCCGCTAATTATATATATATATATATATATATATATATATATATATATATATATATATTATATGTATGTATGTATGTATGTATATGAACTTCGAGGTCGCACTACAGGGAGGAGAGGGCAAATTTCCCAATCTTCACTGTACCACGATCTCACAAAACACACATCGATGTCCAGCATTTTCACTGTTTACAGCGAATGATATTTTGAACTTTTGTTCAAATGATATAGACCCCACCGACACAGCTATAGGATTAAGATCTCAGCCCAGTGGCCAAGCTAAGACCGCCAGCACCCTCTCTGTCCAACCAGTGCTTTGTGTCCCTGCCCAAGTAGTTGACACACACACATGCACACGCTTTGAGATCTGACTTATATACAAACCCACAGACACTCCTGGAGAAGGCTGGCACAGGTTTACTAACTATGCCCCCCTCTGCCCAGACTATACGGTAGTTATTACTGCCGCCAGCCAGCTCTTATCAACTACTTTTAAGGCCCTTACCAAAGGGTGTCCAATCTTACTGTGTAATGTTACTATTATCCAAATGGTAAGTGTGACCAAGGCCAAGGCTATTTAGGAGTGGCCTATACAATGTCACCAGATACATGTGGAAGTACTCTAAGAGCTTAAATATCTCTAAACAGACCATCCACAATTAAAAGTTTTAAATATATTTAATAATAAATAATAAAAGAACAAGACAACATTTAGTAACTCAGCACAGTGACTAAAGAGTTCAAAATCACAGGAAATATTTTTAAACATTGAGGACAGTCTCGCATAAATACAGAAAATATCGAAACTAATCTTTACTATATTCCTATCTATATCTAAGAGAGATTACAGTACCCTGGTTACTTACTATTAGCAAGGTAGAAGTGCCTAAGATGGATGTTTCAAGTTCCAAAGACAAATACAAAATGCACAGACTCACTCTCTGAGATAGTTCTTAAATTAATAATACACATTGCTGCTGGGTTAGCTAGATGACATTAGTCTTTGTCACCTGCCTTCAGTTCCCAGGCTAACAGAAACCAACACCTCTGTGTTAAAAATACATATCTATCAGATGTTTGCCTAGAATTGGAAGTCATAAAACAGTTAAAAACTTTTACATTTGAAACCTAGTAGTTATTTGTGTTTCAAGACAATAGGAAAACCTCCAATTCTAGACAGTTGTGTCTGCTCTGAGCTGAAACAGAGATAACAGAATTGTAAAACAATTTCCACTTATTTTCTTGAGGTTTTGCAAATTAACTCTCTGTGTTCCAATTTCTGCCATTAAAACACACATCTGCAGAGGTATTTAGTTTATACACATTTCTGCTCTTTTCCAGTAAGGTACACTGTGGTTACATTCTTGAAGCTCAGTACATAACATACAGTTCAACACACACTTCTGAATCAGTAGTTTAATATACACATAACATATAGTTCTCTTACATTTGTAAGACAAGCTTATGGATCATATTAATATTCACAAATCAGATATGATTATTTACAAAATTCCAGATAGCTGGGCTGGCAGTATCATATTTGTATATAATTCATATTAATATTTTCAAGTGACTTATAGTTATTTACAAAACTCCAGCTAACTGGGCTGGCAGCATTTCAGTTTGTCACAGGACTTTCCTTGGTTCTGGTGTGCCAGGTGGGACTCTTGGGGTGTAGTGTGACCCCCATTCTGAGTTGGTCGGTCTCAGTTCTGGGCTCCCATCCCTCTTCAGGGGTCCTGCCTTTTAGGCCATGGAAAGGGCTTTGGTCACTGCATCTTCCCATGTGGCTCCTGGGTTATTGGAGTTCCCCTTTCTGGCCCCAGGCTCTTCGGTCCAGGCACCAACCTTTACCCTTGAACAGCATGCATCAGGTCCGCAAGACTTACCTTTTAAGGATATCCCTTCTTCCGAGTCCTCATCCGATATTCCACTGAGGAGCCCACTTAGAAGAGATCATGCAAGAGGAAGGATATCTATTCTCCTGAAGAATCCATTACAGAAGACACGGAGTTTGATGAAAGTGGGGGTTCCCCATGAACAGCCCCGGAAGATGTCAACTTCGGAGGCATTTTGGAGATCTTGAAGCAGAGGGATGGTTGGAAGCCCAAAGACCCATCTTCTGAGAAATGTGTGCACTTGCAGGCCTTTGGTGCATGCCCATCTACCTCCTGGTTGATCCTGCCTGCTGACGATTTAATTAAGTTAATTACTCAGTGGGTTTGGAAGGCTCCTTATGCTGTTGAACTGGTCCCCTGGAGTACTGAAAAGATTCTTGCTGCCCCAGAGGACCAAACCCACTGGGCTAAGGGCTTGATAGTAGACGCCATGGTGGTAGTGGGTGCTACTAAGAAAGAAATTGCCAAAGAAAGTTCTACTGTCCAACCCCTGAACTGAGAGTCCAGGGCGATGGACAGATTTGGGAGGTGGGTCTGTGTGTCATCTACCTTCTCCGTCAGGTCTTTGAATTTTTTTGGCACATTTTATTAGACTCCAAAGGGATCTGGTTAAGTAGCTGTCAGATCCCCTGGCAGGAGCAGTGGCTTAGGGGTTCCAGGAGAAAGTGGCCTCCCAACTAGGTACCCTGTAGTCGATATCAAATTCGTCCATGAGGCTCATTGCACATCCACCCGAAGGGGCTACCATGTTCAGCAGCTTCAAGCATTGCAGTATGAAGGCATGCTTGGTTGTGCCTGTGTGAGTTTGTGGAATCATTCAAATCTTCCTTTGTCAATGCCCCCTTTCATGGGTCATTCCTGTTTGGTCGCAAGGTTATCTGTCCAGGTGTGAAAAAGATGGAAAGACTTTGTCTGCTGTTGGCGTGTGTTTTCCCACTCCTGAGTGGTCCTACTCCAGGAACCAGAAGAGAGGTAAAACGTGGTTCAACAAATCCCAAAAGCCTTTCCAGGACATGTGACTTGGACACCACTCGTGGCCGAGGGGGGAGTTTCAGTGAAAGACGCCATCCAAGAGGCGGAAGTGGTTTGCAGAATTAGGGTTCCAAAGATTCATTCTCTGGTCAACCGTATCAGCGCTCCTGAACAGAGGCCCAATTGCTTACCTCTGGAAACAGTCAGGGGAAGATTTTCCTTGCACCCAAGTGCGTGGTAACGCATTACCACCAATGCCTGGGTGCAAAGAATATTTACCAGAGGCTACCAAATTCCATTCAGTATTTATCCAAGAATGCCTGCAAAACTCCCCGATGTTCCAGCCATTGAGAGAGTTCAAGCAGCAATAGAAGTACAAAAGCTGCTAGAAAAAAGTCATCCATAAAGTCCCACCAGACCAATTAGGATCCGTTTTTTTACTCAAGATTCGTTTTAGTGCCAAAGAAAACAGTGAACTGGAGACCAATTCTGGATCTCCGTAGTCTAAAGAAATTTGTCAAACAAACAAAATTCCAGATGGTCACAGTTCAGTCTATTCTGCCCTTCTTGGAGAAAGATGATTGGACATGCTCTACTGACTTTCAAGATGCATATTACCAA
The DNA here is from genome assembly GCF_019279795.1 of Protopterus annectens. Lineage (NCBI taxonomy): Eukaryota > Metazoa > Chordata > Ceratodontiformes > Protopteridae > Protopterus > Protopterus annectens. The sequence continues at coordinate 353,645,193 of NC_056751.1, forward strand.
ATAAAAGTGGACAAATGCTCGAGAAAGTTTCTCTGCTTCCAAATAGGGACCAGTCATTTCCAGTTCAGAGTGCTGCCCTTTGGTCTCACCACAGCCCTCAGGGTGTTCACCAAATGCATGACAGCGGTCACAGCACATTTGAGGCTGCACAGATTCCGAGTGTTTCCTTACCTGGATGACTGGCTCCTCACCACTTCCACCAGGCATCTACTGCAACAGACCATGGACTTCATACTGGACCTGTCCCACCAATTGGGCATGACAGTCAATACTGCCAAATCCCAGTTAACTCTCAGCCAAGACATGAAATTTATCGGAGCTTGTCTCAAGACTTCTACTTGCGTTGCATCGCTTCCCCTTCACAGGTTGCAGAAAATAACTTGCGTTGCATCGCTTCCCCTTCACAGGTTGCAGAAAATACAGATGCAAGTCCAGCCACTTCTTTGCTCAAACAAAATACCTGCTCAATTAATTCTACAAGCTCTGGGCTCCATGACAGTGACTATTACTTTGGTTCCACTAGCAAGATTCCATATGAGGCTTCTCCAGTGGCTATTAGCAAACCAATGGTCAATTCTGACTCATTCCATGGACCACTTAATTTTCATTTCCAGCTGATGCAAAAACAATCTTACTTGGTGGATGCATTCGAGAGAGATTATTCAAGCTCAACCCTTTGTCGTCACGCAGCTCAAGGCCATAGTACCCACAGATGATTCCCAGATAGGGTGGGGGGGCATTATCTAGGGAAAACAGTCCAAGGCACTTAGTCCCCTTCCAAGGCCAGCCTGCATATCAGTGTACTGGAGCTAAGGGCAGTGCTTCTGGCATTGCAAGCTTTTCATTCTGCTTTACCTCCAGTGATGATAGGTATTTAGTCAGACAATATGTTGGTAGTCTGGTACATCAACAAACAGGGGGAACCAAGTCCTACCCACTGTGTCAAGAAGCCCTTCGAGTGTGGCATTGGCAATATCTTCCAACCGCTTTCTGATAGCCATGCACATCTCGGGGACTTCTAACGTAATTGTGGACAAGCTGAGAAGATGCATCCTCCTGCCTCACGAGTGGTCTCTGAACTCCAAAGTAGCGAAGGAGATTTTTCTCCATTGCGGCCATCCTTGCTGCAACTTGTTTGGCTCACCCCTCAACAACAAGTGCAGAATCTACTTTGCCATTATTCCCCCTCAGGGGAAGTCACCCAGAGATGATCTTCTACACGATTGTCGCCCGGGTCTGCTCTATGCCTTTCCCCCATTCCTCTGTTCCCGATATTTATTAAGAGTGCATCTCGGCTGAGAAGCAAGGTGATTCTCATTGCTCTTTATTGGCCTCGACAGATATGGTTTCCCTTCCTGTGGCCTCATCTGCTTTGCTCACCATGGATTCTGGATGCAGTTCAGGATCTACTGTCCCATCCTCAGGGACTAGTGCATACTAAGTTTCAGTCTCTCAAGCTGACAGCTCGGTTCCTCCACTTCCATTAGTCACCAGGCATAATGCTATACCTTCTCCCATATGGCATATTTTGCTGGCATCGCATAAACAATCCACTAGAACTCTATACATAAGGAAATGGAAGAGATTTTCTATTTGGGCCTATAATAATGGATTAAACCCCTTTTCAGCGCCAGTAGAAAAAATTCTGGAATTTCTGACTGCCATTTTTAATAAGGGAGCCTCTGCTTCTACAGTGAAAGTTATTCTAGCAGTGATTTCAAACTTTCATATCAGTTTTGGTGACCAACCCTTGATTTCCCACAAGCTTTGCAAAGTTTTCCTAAAAGGTACTATACACTTGAAACCCCCCCTTTAAGGATCTTCTTCTGCCTTGGGATTTGACTTTAGTACTATAGTCACTTACAGCACTGCCTTTTGAACCAGCAGCTACCTGTTATTTAAAGTTTCTCTCTTGGAAGATGTTATTTCTCGTAGCTGTCACTTGCGCGAGATGAGTCTCCGAATTACAAGCCCTATACTCTAAAGCTTCTTACTTAATTTTCCATAAGGACAAAGTATCACTCAGAACGAATCCGACCTTTTTGCCTAAAGTGATTTCAGATGCTAATATCAATCAATCTATAGATTTACCAGTATTTTTCCCAAATTATTCTAACAAAGGAGAGTACTGCCTTCACCTTCTGGATGTACATAGGCAGTTGCAATTTTATTTACATAGAACAAAACAATTTATACGATCTGATCAATTGTTTATATCCTTCACCAGTGCAACTTTGGGAAGATCAGTCTCCAAGATAACTGTCTCCAGGTGGTTGAGAGAATGTATATCGTTCTTATGCAAAAAGTTGAATACGACACTTCCGAAACCAGTCAAGGCACATTCTGCAAGATCAGTGGTGACTTCTACAGTCTTTCATTCCAGAGCTTCGATGTCAGACATTTGTGCTGCTGCAACTTGGGCTAAGTCTCATACCTTTATTACAAATTACAAATTGGATATGGTCTCCAGGGGGAGAGGATCTTTTGGCTTTATGGTGCTCAGGAAAATCCTTCTGTAAGGCCTCCCAGGATACAAGGTAGCTGGGGACTCTGTCCCATCAGTCAAGAATAGATGAAGGTTGGCAACATCAGATAAAGAAGATATATCTTACTATAACGTTCATCCCTCCCGCCTTTCCCCTCATGGAGGTTTCTGGTGGAGCATTATCTTGTCCTGTTTTTTTATTGTTTCAAGCACCTTGGACACGGCTTCTGACTTTTATTGTACTATTTTTCTCTAGAGGCAAACTCGATCTGAGATAATTTAGAGAGGTAGATTGTGGGTAGTCTTGCAGTTCAAGATATTTCATTTTGGCTGGCGCGAGCTGTGTGATGGTCGGATCAGTTCCGAGGATCAGAACTGTACCCATCTGTCAAGAATAGATGAAGATCGACAACACAGATGGAATGCTATGGTAAGAAGTAGTAAGAATTATGTGCTATTTGGCCCAGATTTTAGCTGCATGTTCCTACTTTTCAAGGGCATTTATTCCTATTTTCAGTGTATGCAGGTTGAGAGGTATGCAGTAAGTAGATGACTCTGACTGACCTTTTTAGACAGCATGCCCTCTTAAATATGTGGCAAAATATGGTGCAGTCAGTGATAGTTATTTTATGAAAAAAGCAATATTTGTAAAATGTGTTTATATGTTTTTAATTTTTTTTTAATTATTAATCATCTCAGACTTGATTTGTCAGTAGGCCAAAGTAATTTTCAAAGCCAAAAGTCAGTTTTCATGTTTACATAGTAGTAAATATATAATTACAGTCAAGTTTTAATGTTTTAACTCTATCCACAGGCTAGTTACAGGTCAAGTTTACCACAGTGTTGGGTAAACCAGTTTCCAGAAATCTTGCAGTGTAAAACCAAGATGAATTACATGGTCAAACAGTACAAAAAGGACTAAGAAACCAGTACTCTGATCATGTAGTAAGTGATTTACTGAAATATTTTAGCGATTTTTTGTTAGGGAGTGCCTCCCAAGGATGCTGACTTTTGAGACAGTGTGTAGGTCATACTGATTTAGTTGCAGAGTTGTAAGTTGGCATCTTTCTTTAAGACTTCTGCAAAGAGTGGAATCAGGGAAATAGGCCTAAAATTGTTGAGTTAAGAAGGGCATAATCCCCTTTTGTGTTAGAATTCCAGAGGAACAAGACTTTATCCTTCCTAACTAAACTGTTTAATATCATAATAATATATTTAAGCAATAACCGACGACATGGTGTGGTATATTGAAGATTTACCCCACCTGTGGGTAAATTTCAATATACCACAACCACAGAGTTGGTTATTGCTATTATACAATGACATTATTTAAGAAAAAAATACTTACTTTTCTTAAATAATGTCTTTGTATAACGGGGCGGTACTGTTCTTCTGTGGCTGGTGGTTTCCTGCTGCCTTGTTTTGATGTATTGTGCATGCGTATGGGACTTGCATTGTCACGTATACCCAGTACATCAATGCTTTGAAAAGGAAGCAATGGAGAAAAGAAAGTCTCCATTGCTCCATGTTTTTCTTTTTTTTTTTTTTTAATTAAAAAAAAAAAAATGTTTCAGCTACATTAAGGATAGGAGAGAGAGACAGAATGGAGGAAATTGAAAGAAAATCAGGTACGTGTCTTTAGTTTTAAATAACATACCTGATTTTCTTTGTATTTCCTCCATCCTCTGGTATGTCAGGAGTATAGATTTTTTTTTTTGTTAAAAAAATAAAAAATAAAAGTTATGGAATATATTAACAAAAGGAACTCTGGGTGACCGGACCTTTTTCTGTTGGTATATTCTGGGATTTACAATGGGCACGCTGTTTGGGCTGTCCAATCAGCATGCTCATTTTCGAATATTAATGGCCAGTCATTGTATAATTAGCAATAACATTAGCCAAGACCCAAAATATGGCAACATTCTCTTTGATTAGTAAATCAGACTACAAGGCATATTGACAAAAATTTCGTTGAATATAAAATCAGAGTGAGGAAGGGTAGTATTTCCTTAGCTCAGGGCTGATGGATTCTTCCAAAATGTTTTTGGGTTGTTGAAAGCAGACAGTTTTACTTAATGATGATACCCAGTCTATAATTTTTTGATTTGTCATTGACTCTGTAGTTTACTGCAGTGCTCGATAGCCTAGGCAGTATTTGTCATGTAGCTGGCTCAAGACTTACATCTTTGCTTCAGAACTTTTCTGAGATTACTATCCAGCTGGATGTAATGCACTCCCTGCACATTTAAAATTCTATTTGGGGATTTGAGGACTGTTAGAGTGCTGCTGCAGAATTAAGTTAATGCCTTATTTATATAACCAGCTATGTGGACTGATGACTACTCTACAGAATATGGATGGTATCGGCATTAACTGTGGAATAGCTGCAAGATACTAGTTTCTAATGAAGGAGGTGGTAGTATGACATGCTGTTAGCTATAATAGAATATTTTGGGCAGTGATTATTTACTCCATCTACTTCATCCTTGGGTGTAATATGAGGGTTAGATCTTAGGAAACAGTCAAACAATGCTGAGGTATCAATGACTGACAAAATTATTTTTGCTGAATAACAGGTAAATTGGTAATATAGCCCTGTACTCAAAAATGAAGGGTATAAAAGTGTCAGTGTAAGTCTAGTCATTACTGATTTCATGCATCAGCAGACTTTCAGCTTTCTGTGTACCTTCAACCTTCAAATTAGTTCACCCTTTCCACGTGATAAGGATGTTCTTCGTCCCACATTGCTGCAGTCCTAACACTTGGGTAGTCCGCTGTCCCTCGGTCGGCCCGAATATCAGAGTATAAGGCTGACGTCGGTCAAGGCGCATTTGACTGACATCAGAACGTCAGGGTACAAATGCGCATGACCGACGTCATATCCTCAGTCTTTTTTGCCGCATGGTCCGATGCAGAAGCAGTGTTGCAAGTGCCGTTCGGCGTTCTGAAATTTTTCGAATTCGGAGTTTCAGACCGAAGTCAGAGTTGGTTAAGTACCCCGTTGGGGAATATTTTGGTTTTTTCTTGCCTCAGTGGTTTACCGGATGTCAGAAAAAGTGAATAACTGTATTTCTTGTGGGAAACAGATACCGCATAGGGATTACCATAATTTGTGTATACCTTGTTTAGGACCTGAGCACGACGTTGTTGGATGCCGCTTTTGTGCTAGGTTTAATAAACGCACTATAAAGCGGAGGTTGGATTGTGCAAGGTTGGTCTTTGGGAAGCGGTGTAATTACAAAATGCCGTCGGATACTCCGACGCCGGCTTCCTCTAAGAAGCGCAAGGACAAGGCAGTTAAACCTAGGTTAGAGGAGTCGTCCGAACCGGACGTCAGTTCTTTAGAGGCGCCAGTGGAACCGGTGGTTCCGACGGAGGCCTCTCTGGAGTCCCAGGGAGAAACTTTGGTTTTACAGGATGTGGCCTCCCAGGAGGCAGGGCAGGCTGTGGGGGCTTCTCAAGTAACTGTACTCCCCTCTCTTCCTAAGGGGTCTAGGCCTTCTCTTTCTGCCTCCAAGGCTTCTCCTAGAGGCAGGTCTAGTTTAGCTTCTGTGGGTGTTGCTCCCAGTTCTTCAGGTGCTGTTCCCAAGAAGCACATGCTCAAAATGGCAGAGGATTTAATTACTTTAATTAGAGGCTCTATGCCCCCTCCTGACAAGTGGCCTAGGATGGAACCTGTGTTGGGGGATTATGAGCAGGCTTCGGATGTGTCTGAGTCTTCGGCTGAAGACTTGCAGGAGTATTCTCATTATTCTGATTCTGATGTGGATGATTCTACTCCTTCTGCTTCCCCTCCTGAGGATTTTTCGTTTTCAGAGACCCTTCACTCCATGAGAGAGCATTTTAAATGGGAAGGTCAGGATTTCTCTGATTCCAGGAAAAGGCTTAGGGAATTTTTGTTTTTACCCCAGCATAGGCCTTTAGCTATTCCTCCTGTTTTGAATGTGGTGGAAGATGTGTTTGCAGAGGCTTCCCTTAATCCTGATTCTTTGCCTCCTGCTCCTGTTAAACCGGATAGGTATTACAGGGTGCCTGAAACTAATAAGTATCTTTTTACGAGTCCTAGGGCAGACCCAGAAACCGTTAGCCAGGGGCCTAAGGGTGTTAAGGCTTCTGTTGTCAAGAATCTGGTTCCTGCAGATAAGGAGGCCAGGGCCTTGGATAGATGGGGAAAGAAAGTTTATACTTCTTCCACTCTAGCCATGAGAGCTTTGAATTGCCAGTTTCACATGTTGAAATATCAAAATTATCTCCTTTCTCAGTTGAAATCTAAGGTTGATGCTCTGGTGGAAGGTATTGACTGTAAAGAGTTACAAGATTTAGTGCATGTTTCTGAACAGGTGGGTAAGCATTCTTTGCAATGTGGTTTTGATGCTGTACAGGCCTCGTCTAGGGTGGCTGCCACTGGGTCAGTTCTTCGCAGGCATGCCTGGCTGAGGGATCAAAATTTATCTGACCATGTTAAAACTAGAATTTTGGATGCCCCTTTGCAATCTGATGTCCTGTTTGGTTCTCCTGTTGAGGCAGTTTTAAAGAAAATGGAAGACAAGGCTAAGTCTATGCAGACTGTTAAAGATTTTTTGCAGGTTCAGCCTCCAAAGTTTAGTAGAAATTGGCCTACTAAAGGGTGGACGTATCCTTCTTATGATTCCCAGTCTAGGGGTAGATCTAGACGTGGCAGGGGCAGAGGTCAGGGCTCTTTCAGGCCTAGAACAGGGAGTTCTCCTGCACAGTCTGCAAGTGAGGGCAGGGGTCAGTCCTTTCGTAAACAGACCCAATGACCTACCTTTTCAGCTGCCAGATTCTTCTCGCCTGGCAGCACCTTTGGGAGGAAGGTTGGCACTTTTCAAAGAAAATTGGAGTTTGATTACCCAAGACAAATGGGTACTGGATATCATACATCACGGTTACAGGTTTTATTTCCATACCTTGCCTCCTTTCAAAGGCATGCCAGACATTCCTCCTCAACAAAGAATAGAGGCTCACAAGCAAATTTCAATGTTACTCCAAATAGGGGCCATACAGCCGGTTCCTATGCCAGAAAGAGGCCTAGGATTTTATTCTCGCCTGTTCCTAGTCCCAAAGAAGGGGAACACGTGGAGACCAATTTTGGATTTATCTGTCCTCAATACTTATCTGGACATTCCCAAGTTCAAAATGTTGACGTTGCAGCAGCTTTTACCTCTGCTGGGCAAAGATCATTGGATGGTAACTTTGGATCTCAAGGAGGCATACCTTCATGTTCCTATCAGACTGAAGTGCAGGAAGTATCTGCGTTTTCGAGCTGGGGCTTCTCACTATCAGTTCTCTGCATTGCCCTTTGGCTTATCTACTGCGCCCAGAGTGTTCACGAAAGTTCTGGCTCCAGTGATAGCTTTCTTCAGGCTAAAAGAAATACAGATCTATCCTTATTTGGACGACTGCCTGATTCTGGCTCAAGGAAGGGAAGAGCTTCTTCATCATTTGGAATATGTGATAGCAGTGCTAAGATGCCTGGGGTATTCTGTGAATGAAATAAAGTCCAGTCTAGTACCCTCTCAAGACATGTGCTTTCTGGGTGTGAGACTGAATACAGCATCCCAGATGGCCTTTTAACCCCGGACAAACAAAAGAATCTATCCCTTTACTTCCTTCAGCTATCTCATCAGTCCGGGCTGACTGCAAGGACAGTCCTTCAAGCCTTAGGGTTCATGGCATCTTGTATTCTGGTGCTTCCCAATGCCAAACTGCATATGAGGAAGCTACAATGGTATCTCAAAATGTATGGACACAGCACTGCCAGGATCTGGACACTGTCATTCAAATAATACCTTGCATTCAAAAGGAATTTTTATGGTGGGCTCAGGAATGTCACCTAAACAAGGGACTCTCTGTGACCCGGCCAGAGGCGAGTCAGATTTTAACAACAGATGCCTCAGACATAGCTTGGGGAGCTCATCTAAATGGAAAGTGGATACAAGACAAGTGGCCTGCCAGACTACAACATCTACATATCAACATGAAGGAGATGTTAGCAGTCCAGTTTGCATTAATAGCTTTCAAGGATTTACTTCTTCCAGGGCAGGTGTTGATTCTAACAGACAACACAACTGTCATGTGGTACATCAACAAGCAAGGGGGAACACATTCTTATCCTCTATGCAGGCAAGCAATGAATTTGTGGGAGACTGCTCTCAGTTTACAACTAAATCTTCAGGCAAGGTTTCTGCCGGGAGCACAGAACTCCTTAGCAGACGTGTTAAGCAGACAAATCATGGATCCCCACGAGTGGAAACTGGATCTTCATGTATTTCAGACATTGACAGTGTCCTGGGGAACTCCAGACATAGATCTGTTCGCTTCTCCTCTAAACCACCAGCTGCCAAGGTTTTGCACAAAGCGGTTTCATCCCACAGCTTGGAAAGTGGATGCTCTTTCTTTCAGTTGGAAAAATCTTCATGTGTATGCCTTCCCACCTCTGCCTCTCCTCCCAAAGGTACTTCTGAAGGTCAGACAGGACAAGCCAAGGATGATTTTGATAGCTCCAGATTGGCCTCGACAGTACTGGTACCCACTACTGAGAAGTCTAGTACGAAAGCCTCCATGGCCTTTGCCTTTGATTCCACATCTGTTGTCCCAGGAGGACAGTCATTTGATCAATGTCAAACTTCACTCTCTTCACCTAACAGCATGGCATATTCTGTTTTAAACCATAAAGGGTCTCAACTTCCACAACAAGTTTTGAATGTGATTTTGGAAGCCAGAAGGCCTAGTACAAGAAAAGTGTACGCAGATAAATGGAAGAGATTTTTATTTTGGAGTGCAGCTAAGGATTTGGATGTTTCTGAGCCTGATTTAAGTGTGGCTCTTCAATATCTTACTGAGTTATTGGACAAAGGTTTGTCCTTCTCTTCTATTAAGATTCATGCTGCAGCAATTTCAGCTCACTACGATTGTGACCCACCATTGTTTTCTCATCCTTTATTCAAGCAATTTCTTAGAGGGGCAAAGAATTTAAGACCCCCACGAAGAGCTCCTACTCCTGCTTGGGATCTCAATTTTGTGTTGGAGAAACTCACTCTACAACCTTTTGAGCCTGCAGCTACTGCTGAGTTGAAATATTTGTCATGGAAAACTGCTTTTTTGTTGGCCTTACCTCTGCTAGAAGGGTTTCTGAATTGCAGGCCCTTATGGCAGTTGAGCCTTTCTTAATTTTCCACAAGGATAGGGTATCTTTACGTACTAATCCTTCCTTTATGCCTAAAGTGGTTTCTAGTGTGGCTTTAAACCAAACTATTCATTTGCCTACTTTTTATGCAGATCCCCAAACTAAAGGGGAAAAGATTTTGCACACTTTAGATGTACACAGGCAGCTGCGATATTATTTGGACAGAACTAAAGGGTTCAGACAATCTCAGCAGTTATTAGTTTCTTTTGCTTTGTGCTCTCAGGGCAAGCCCGTGTCAAAACAAACTATTTCTAAGTGGATTGGATTTTGCATTGCCTTCTGTTATTCCCATCATGGCAAACAGATTCCAGCTGGGATTAGACCTCATTCCACTAGGGCTACTGCCACTTCAACAGCTTTTTTGAGGGGGGTGGCTACTAAGGATATTTTGGAGGCAGCCACTTGGAGTTCAGTGCATACCTTCTCTAGGCATTACCACCTTCCATTGTACTCTAAATCCAGGGCTGGTTTTGCCACTGCTGTGTTGCAGGGCATTTTGGCAGCCCCTGCTTCATTATAATTTAGCCATCCTCCCTTACCTCTGCTTTGGGATTCTACCCAAGTGTTAGGACTGCAGCAATGTGGGACGAAGAACATAGTACAGTTTTGTACCTACCATAAATGTAGATGTTCGAGGATCCACATTGCTGCAGTCCAATTTACCCTCCCTCCTTCCCCTCTGCTGTTTGAGGTGGTTGTGTGGGTTGGGTTATCCATCTGAGGTACATGGCATTTTGTATATATTGTATATATTGTATATATTATACATATTTTTGGTGTTAGGCTAGTTGCTTGTTTAGTTGTGGTCTTTGGGTTTTGACCTTTCTTTTTAGGGTCTTCTGACATCTGGGGCAAGAAAAGACTGAGGATATGACGTCGGTCATGCGCATTTGTACCCTGACGTTCTGATGTCAGTCAAATGCGCCTTGACCGACGTCAGCCTTATACTCTGATATTCGGGCCGACCGAGGGACAGCGGACTACCCAAGTGTTAGGACTGCAGCAATGTGGATCCTCGAACATCTACATTTATGGTAGGTACAAAACTGTACTTTGTGCAAACTCAGCTGTTGAGTAAACATGTCTTAATGAAGAATGCTTAGAGGTCCCAGTCATTACAACTGCATAATCATGTTGTAGTAGTTGTGAGAGATTAGAGAACATAGTCTGGGTTTAAAGCATCCTTTAAAAAGAAGTAATATGGGACCATCCCTTTTATAGTCCGCACTTAATGGTCAGGAGCTTAGAACTTTAACCAAGTTTTAATGTCATGGTTGTTCTTGTCTACCTAGTCATGACATTCAGTTACCTTGCTAGCAGGCTTCCAGGCATTACAATATATAATCTTCAGATCAGCAGTTTTTGCTTAATGCAGGATCAGAATAGGCAACAAATTAAGAATTATGCACTTTAGGTCCAGTTCTTTGAGTGGGAGGTCAAGTGGACTCAAGATGTTGGTGAATATAACCAGCTAGAAGTACCAGTAAGTGACTGATACTATACAGCTGTGAGATGAATTTAGCCCTACAAAGAGTAGTTATTAGGATCCTAGGAGCATCCAGATTGTCACATTTAGTCAAGAGCAAGATATATCTGACAGAGTTTTAGCGACAGCTGAATAGTGAGACAGTGAAGATAATGTATAAAAATATGGAGTTAATCAACCTTTCTGACCCCAAAAAATACTGTAATCAGAAAACTAAGACTGATGCTTTGCATGTAATAAGCACAATTGGGAGTTCTCTACCTGTGGAGGTCTAGTACACTATTCTGTAAGGGAATAGTTGTTTTGTATAACAGAAACTAAACACCCTACCACACCAAGGTGGTAGGAATGAACCACTTATAAATGACTGATAGTACCTTTCTAGCTAGCATGATGCATGCTGTATAGAAAATTTAAATCTGATCATTGTAATGGTTTGGTAAGTAGAAAGCAGTTTCCTTTCTGAGTAGTGCAAGTACAATCTTATGTAAAGTAATCAAACTATATTAGATAGTGAAAGTTGCAGACTTCTGTATATGGGGAGTTAGCAAGACAGTAGGCTGCAAACCTTCTATGGGAGGGGGCGGGGTAGGAGGTGAATGGTGTTAGGTAGCAGGAGTAGATTACCTTCATTTGACAACCTTGCGGGTTAATGTGCATACCATCCTAAATTTAAGGAGGGATCAGAAGAGTGGCAGTAGTTAAGTACACTAGCTCCACACCCTGAAGTAGACAGGTAGACAGTCGCATAATGGATACTGTTAGGAGTAGTATTAAACAGACAGCATTCTAGCACAGAGAAAAAAGTATAACCAGAATGTTAATACGAGTGTTGATATGAGTGCGACAGTGGTGCATCAGTTATTGTTGCTGTCCCACTTTATTTAATTTTGTGGTACAGTTCTTGGTTGGGGTTTCACCTCTGCAGAATATGTATGATATTCATATGTCTGAATGGGTTTTAAGTGGATCTGCTGTTTCCTCTCACCTCCCAAAGTATAAGCTGGTAATTAGATTGGTGCCTGTCTTTAAGTGTGTAGCTGGAGTATGGATGTGTGTGTGTGTGTGTGTGTGTGTGTGTGTGTGTGTGTGTGTGTGTGTGTGTGTGTGTGTGTGTGTGTGTATCCTGTAACGGGAGTGGTATCCCATCTAGGATTGGTTCTCTGCCTCATGCCTTTTGCTTGTCTAAGATAGATCACAATAGATTTTGTTTTTTCATTCCTTTTTAACACCTTTTGTAACATCACATATTACACAGTGACATGAGTACATATTCAGTTGCAAAAGAGAAAACAAACCATTGCACATTTTTTCATTTCACGCATTATACAAATATGCTTTTTTTTCTTAGTTATTATTCCATTTAATATTGCATAGATTGCCCAAGTCCTACCGTCCCTGCATCATTACTCTTTCTCCTGAAAATTATTCTATGTGTATTGTTACCATAGATTCATTTTATTTCTGCGTAGTCTGCTAAACATTTCCATTTTTATTAAAAATCCCACCTCCAACTCCTCTATTGCCTTTACAACATTCAGTAATTCTCCTACATTTGGTATAGTTTTTGATTTCTGCTTTCTAATAATTATCTTTTTGGCAGCCAGCAGCATTAAAATTAGTAGGGCCTTACTCATCATCATCATCCTCATCATCAGCCCCCTTTATTCCCATTTTTTCTAGATGGGGTTGGGGTATTCCGTTAACTGTCGCAAACTCTCTCGATTCAGTGACACACTCCTGCCTTCTTCAACACTCATGCCTGACTGTCGCAGATCTTCTTTCATACAGTCCATCCACCTCTTTGCTGGACGTCCTCTTACCTTCTTCCTGTCTGTCCCAAATCTTCTTCACTAGATTGCCTTCTGCTTTTCTGCATGTGTCCAAATTACCATAATCTGTTCTCTTTAATCTTTTCTGCAATTGAAGCTACTTCAGCATTTGCTCTTATGTCCACATTTCTTCATCTGTCCCACAGTGTGCATCCTACCATCCTTCTCAGGCACTTCATTTCCATCACCTCTAGCTTCTTCAACTGTTCTGCCTTTACTGCCCAGGTTTCTGTACCATACAGTAGTACTAGTCACACCACTGTCTTGTACACTTTACTTTTCAGCTTCTTTGGGATTCTTCTATCATAGACTACACCTGACACTTTTTGCCAGTTGGCTGCAGCCCCTCTGTTTCTAGCTTAGACCTCTTCATTCAGACTTCTCTTCTCCTCAACCACCCTTCCCAGATACTTGAAGCTGTTTACCTGTTCCACTATCTTCCCTTCTATCTCTATTCTCAGCTTCTTCTAATTTCCCCAATTTGCTGCCACTACCACAGTTTTATCTGTGCTTAGTTTCATCCCATGTGCCTTCAGCTTTACATTCCATTCTCCTATACTTTGCTGAAGTTCTTGCTCAGAGTCTGCCTGTAATGCCACATCATCTGCATACAGCAAATTTGCTGATATGTCCTCTCCAACCTGTTTGCTAATGTAGTTCATCACCAATATGAACAGCAGTGGGCTCAGAGCTGAACCCTGGTGTACACCCACTCTTATTGGGAACACCTCTGTGAGACCAAAAACTGTTCATACTTGAGTAATTGGGTCCTTGTACATAGCCTGCATTCATTCTACCAATGTTTCTGGGACTTCAGACTACCTCAGTACTGTTCAGATCAGCTTTCTTTGGACCTTGTCATATGCTTTCTCCAAGTTTAGGAATTCCCAGTTGGACTTTCTCCTCATCTCTAGCTTCTCCTCATCTCTAGCTTCTTCTCAAGTTTATGTCTCACTGCAAACATTGGGTCAATTGTGCTGCATCCTGACCTGAATCCGAACTGCTCATCTCCCATCTTACATTCTACTACTCTGTGTATCTGTTTATCACTCACCCTCTCCAGAACTTTTATGCAGTGTGATAGGAGTTTGATGCTTCTGTACTGCCCACAGTTGTGGATGTCCCTTTTGTTCTTATACATTGTCAGGAGTATGCTTATTCTGACTGCATTGATTCGGTCATATAGTAGGGCCTTACTATGTCAACAAAATTCAGTTCCTTTATCCCAGCACAAAAGAGTCATTTCCTTAGACTAATTTGCTCCCTTAATAATTCTGACAAAGTATGATGTAGGGAATTTCTGAAATCTGCCAACTGGTTGTATTCCCAAAACATGTGTTACCAAGTATTCCTCTATTCCCATCACACCACCAGCAATTGCTGTCTGGTAATGGGAAAATTATCTGAAGTCTACTTGGGGTATAAAAATACCTGTGAAAACCTTTCAATGCATGAATCCTAAACCTTCTAGATTTTGTTGTGTACTTGGGAGCCATATAAATATCCTCATATTGTTTATTTGTATATTTCCTTTTTATTCCCATTTCCCAGTGTTTTCTGAACTCTTCTGATTGATTCTTACAGTTATCATGCATTATTTTATGTACCCTCCTAACTATCCCTTTTTAACTGCCGCAGACTTAACCAGATGTGGTCTTTCATTTAACACCCCGTTATCCATTTCTCTGTGCCTATACTGTTATCAATCCCTGGTAGAGAAGACAATCTCCAACTCACAGTCCAAACATCTGCTTGGTCTCATCTCACTCTATGAATTTTCCTCCTCTAGTTATTTGCTCCTAGTATCTTGGTTTATTTTGCTTATTTTCTCCAGTAAATTCCAGCTCCTTCTTACCTATTTTCTTTTTTTGAAAGAATTTTTATTAATTTTAACAAATATAATATTTACAAATAAAGAAAGGACACAATCATCAAAGCATTAGATAGGAAAGCACTATAAATCATTTACAAAATCAGTCATTTGTTTTACATGTATAATTGATGCTTTCAATTTATCCCACCAACGTTTAAAATTATTATAATTATGCAATCTTATCATTCTTTGTCATTGCTACATAACATAGTAGCAGTAACTAAAAATTCTTCAAATAAAGGAGTGTCTTTTAAGTTCCATTTTCTTATTACTTTTTTGGCACTTGCAGTCATCTCTGGATGAAGAATGGAAAGGCTGTTGGTCCAGATGACATACCTGTGGAAGCATGGAGGTGTTTAGGTGAAATGGCAGTGGAGTTTTTAACTAGATTGTTTAATGAAATCTTGGAAAGTGAGAGGATGCCTGAGCAATGGAGAAAGTGTTTTGGTACCGATTTTTAAGAATAAGTGTAATGTGCAGAGCTGTAGTAACCACAGAGGGATTAAATTGATCAGTCACAGAATGAAGTTATGGGAAAGAGTAGTGGAAGCTAGGTTAAGAAGAGAGATGATGATTAGTGATCAGCAGTATGGTTTCATGCCAGGAAAGAGCACTACAGATGCAATGTTTGCTCTGAGAGTGTTGATGGAGAAGTACAGAGAAGGTCAGAAGGAGTTGCATTGTGTCTTTGTGGACTTAGAGAAAGCATATGACAGAGTGCCTAGAGAGGAGTTGTGTTATTGTATGAGGAAGTCGGGAGTGTCAGAGAAGTATGTAAGCGTGGTACAGGATATGTACAAGAGTAGTGTGACAGCAGTGAGTCTGCGGTGGGAGTGACAGATGCATTTAAGGTGGAGGTGGGATTACATCAGGGATTAGCTCTGAGCCCTTTATTAATTGCAGTGGTGATGGACAGGTTGACAGACGAGATCAGACAGGAATCCCCGTGGACTATAATGTTTGCAGATGACATTGTGATCTGTAGTGAGAGTAGGTAACAGGTGGAGGAGACCCTGAAGAGATGGAGATATGCTCTAGACTAGAGAGAAGAGGAATGAAGGTCAGCAGGACTAAGACAGAATATATGTGTGTGAATAAGAGGGAGGATAGGGGATATCCTGTACCACTCTTACATACTTCTCTGACACGCCCGACTTCCTCACAATGCAACTCCTTCTGAGCTTCTCTGTACTTCTCCATCAACACTCTCAGAGCAAACATAGCATCTGTAGTACTCTTTCCCAATATGAAACCATACTGCTGATCACCAATCATCACGTCCCCTCTTAACCTAGCTTCCACTACTCTTTCCCAAACCTTCATGCTGTGACTGATCAATTTAATACCTCTGTAGTTACTACAGCTCTGCACATCACCCTTATTCTGAAAAATCAGTACCAAAACACTTATTCTACATTCCTCAGGCATCCTCTCACTTTCCAGATTTGATTAAAAAATCTGGTTAAAAACTCCCCTGCCATTTCACCTAAACACCTCTATGCTTCCACAGGTATGTCATCTGGACCAGCAGCCTTTCCATTCTTCATCCTCTTCATAGCTATCCTTATTTCTTCCTTGCTAATCCATTGTACTTCATGATTCACTGTCCCCACATCATCCAACCTTCTCTCCCTCTCATTCTCTTCATTCATCAACTCCTCAAAGTACTCTTTCCATCTCCAAAAATTTTATATATTATGTATTTTACATCTTTTAGGAGGTTACATTTGGTATGTATAACACATTTTTAAACTTAATTTTTACTAGTAGGTTTTTATAGTAAGCATGGTATCATAGTAGTGGGGTAGACTGTTACATATTTCGTTAGAGTGAGTTGAATGAGCATTATGGATTAATTAATGTAATTGATTTTGCTAATTAACTATTTATCAGCTGACTGGAAAATGACTATTTAAAGATGAAAGAATGTATTCGGCAAGTGTTTGTTCCTTGATAAAGCCTGGCAGAGCTGGGTGAAAGCGCTTGGTTTTATGTTTGGATCGTTGTGGATTAATAAAATCTTAGATGTGATTATATTTCAAGCTCCGAGTCCTGTTGGCTATTGGATTAATATAGTTACTCTTTCCATCTCCACAACACATTCTCCTCGCTTGTGAGTATGTTTCCCTCATTATCGTTTATCACCTTTACCTGCTGCACATCTTTAATAGCTCGGTCCCTCTGTCTAGCCAATTGTACAGGTCTTTTTCTCCCTCCTTAGTGTCCAAATTTTCATACAACTCTTCATATGCCTTATCCTTAGCCATTGCCACCTCTCTCTTTGCCATGCACCTCATCTCCTTATACTCCTGTCTACTTTCCTCATCTCTCTGACAATCCCACTTCTTCTTTGCCAACCTTTCTCTGTAAACTCTTCTGTACTTCCTAATTCCACCACCATGTCTCCTTGTCATCCTTCCTCTGTCCAGATGTCATACCAAGCACCTTTTTAGCCATCTCCCTTACTAGCCCTGCTGTAGTTACCCAGCTATTTGGTAACTCTTCACTGCCACCCAGTGCCTGTCTTAACTCATCCCTGAACTCCACCTCACAATTACCCTTTTTCAATTTCCACCATTTGATCCTTGGTGCTGCCCTCACACTCCTCCTCCTCTTCTTGATCACCAACGTCATCCTACAAACCACCATCCTATGCTGCCTAACTACACTTTCCCCGGTCACCACTTTACAGTCTCCAATCTCTTTCAAACTGGCCCTCCTACATAAGATATAATCCACCTGTGTGCATCTTCTTCCACTCTTGTATGTCGCCCTGTGCTCCTCCCTCTTGTTAAAACATGTATTCACCACAGCCATGTCCATCCTTTTTGCAAAATCCACTACCATCTGACCTTTTGCAATCCTTTGTTTAACACCATACCTACCCATCACTTCCTCATCCCCTCTGTTCCCTTCACCAACATGCCCATTGAAATATGCTCCAATCACCACTCTCTAATCCTTGGGTACAGTCATCACCACTTCATCCAACTCACTCCAAAGTTTTTCTTTCACATCCATTGCACACCCAACTTGTGGAGCATATGCACTAACAACATTCATCATTACACCATCAGTTTCCAGTTTCATAAACATCATTCTGTCCGACACTCTTTTCACCTCCAAAACACTCTTAGCATACTTTTCCTTCAAGATAACCCTTACGCCATTTCTCCTCCCATCCACACCACGATAAAACAATTTGAACCAATATCATCTGCAAATAAGGCTAATTTTTCTTGAGTGCCACGCCCTTTATATCCTTGCATTTGTGAGTTCCTTATTTCCCTTCCCTGTGGCTCTTAGTATAAAGCAAATAAAGGAGGAAGAGGGCACCCCTGCCTTGTCCTTCTTTTCAGACAGATCTGGTCAGAGAGGAATCTCCCACCTCTACTTTTGCATTTGACCCTTAATATTTTTAACTAATGAATGCCATCCATGCAAATTCTGCCATTGCACTACTCATAAAATCGTTGCTAACTCTATCAGATGCCTTCTCTGCATCAAAACCCACCAGCAATAGCTGGATCTTCTTGCACACTGCTTCCCTCTGAGCCATCATCATCCTCCTGTTAATGTTGTCAAATGTTTGCCTTCTCTCAGTAAAACCACATTGATCCATATCTTTTAATTTTGGCAACATCTTAGTCATTCTGTTAGCTAATATAGACATAAATACTTTATACACCTGACTCCCCACCACGTGACCCTAAATAAAAAGGATAAAGTGTGTATTGGAAAACAGAATGATTGGGCAATGTTAACACTGTTATAATGCTTACACAAATGTTTAATGAAGTAATAGAGGGAAGAGACAGTGCTTGAAAGCAAAGTTAGCTCTCCTGTGGACATAGTACATTTATTCAAAGCAATTTGGTTTCCAGATGTAGAAATATTTTAGTCTGTTAATTTACATCATAAAATTACACCACAACAAGATAGGAAAGAAAAGAGAAAAAAATTACAAAATGCTTTGTTTCATTATTTGTACACACATGCGCCACCCACACACACACACACATATATATATATATATATATATATATCTATAGTCAGATTCTGGTGGGAAAATGACTTGAAGATAAGATTCAAATGTTACCCAAGTAGAACTGTCTGGAAAGCAACTTATCTTATAGTGATCCAAAACAAGAAGAAATATTTCAGTTCGTAGGTTAGGCCATTATTTCCTCATATAATTGAAGAAGAAGTATGCTAATTTAAACTCTTGATGAGCATTTATTTAAATATGTAAACATTGGCCACAAATAAGAAGTGCAGTTAGCACACTTGATTAGAAGTAGCATACCAAAGAAAGTTGAATACCTAGCAGAAGTACACAGTGATAGCTGAGACCGGCAGAACTGTTCCACTGTTAAGAAATAGCCAGGCTTGTCTGCTCTACCAAATAGTTGCTCAGTCCTTCACAAGTTTAATCATATATTTTATTGCACAACCCCAATGCAGAAACAGTACCTACAGAGGCCTAAAAACTTGTTTCAGTATGACAGACTGCTTTTGTGCAGACACTGTTTATTTCACAGTTGTAAGGCACTGGTCTGTATTGCAGAAGTAAACTACATAAGGAAGTTAAACTTAAGGTGTACCACTGCAAGCTGAATTTTGTTCAGGAAACTTCTTGTGTAGCTTTAGATCGTTAAGTATTTTCTAAAAAAAAAAGTGATGGGCACTTACCAAACATATGACTACAAAAAATGGTCTGGAAATATTAAAGCAGATTGTTCCCTGGATCTTAATAAATATAGTAGTATAAAAATTGTACTGAACTTTAAAAGATAATGTGTTTTAGGCCTAATGCAGTACTTTTAGTGTTTTTTTGTGATTTTTGTACATTTTAAATGTATCATGCATTTTTTTTTTGATTAGTTGAAAGTTAATTGGATTGTATATTTAAAGTATGGTTGCACATGTGACGTCCCTTCTCTGGGCCAGTAATCAAGGAATCTCAATCCTCACCACTGACACCAGTGAGAGATGTTCACTTGAAGCAAAAATAAATGCACACAGTATTTCCAGATGCAGCTGTCTGCACCAAGCACAATTTCCCTTAGGAGCACACAGGGAACACACTCAGAATTGTGGCTGGGTTCTCCTCTCCCTCTCTCTCCAGTCCCCAAATAAGACACACCACCGACACAGCTGTAGAGTTGAGTCCTCAGCTGAGTGTTCCAAGCGAAGTCTCCACTACCCTCTCTGTGAAACTAGTGCTCCTTGACACTGCTCCAAGTAGCTGACATACACACTCTTTGAGATTTGATTTTCACACACACACACACACACACACACACACACACACACACACACACACACACACACACACACACACACACACATGCAGACATAAATAAACACACACACCTGGGAAAGGCTGGCACAGATTTACTAGCTATGGCCCCTCTGCCCAAACTATATGGTAGGTACTGCCATCAGAACACTCCAAAGCCAGCTACTGTAAGGCTCTTACAAGGGTACCCAATTATACTGAGTAAAATTAATACTAATACAAATGACAGTGTTTGACAAATGCAGCAAGGCTTTCAGGAGCAGCCACAGTGTCATCAGATAAATATAAGTGCTCTCAAAGGTTAAAATATTCTCTAAAAGACCAGCCACAATAAAAAGTTTAAATATATTTAATAATAAATAATAAAATGAACATGGAAATACTGAATATCTATTTACAATAAACACCAAAGTTTCACTCACAGGAAATATTAAAAACAACACTGATGGAAAAATTCACACAGACACATAAAGACAATACTTAACTAATCTTACTATATTTCTCTGAATGATCTAAATAATTACTGTCCCTTAGTTCACTTACTAGAGCAAGGCAAGATGAAGTATGTGAGGGGTACTTCTTTGTCAGGTTTCAAAAACAGACTGTCCTGAGACTTTTATGTCATCTAGTATTAAAACATCATTTCAGTGCTGGATTACTGAATGACATCACAAACATCTGGTCATTTGACTCTGGTTACCACACAACCCATTTGTTAGAAACTGAACCAGAATTTAGCACATATGTGTTACCATACACACAGGTAAAGCTTTGCTGATATGTGGTATAGCATCTGGAAGCTATAAAACCATTTAAAAACTTCCACCTTTGTAGGGGTAGCAATTAGTTCACCCATAAGGACAATACAGTATGATTCCTATTCGTAGTCCTAATCATGGCAAACATTAGGAGATGCAGCACCCAGCAGGATAAAAGCACTCTCATCAAACTAAACAAACAACTTAGAGGACAAATAAAGTATACCAAAGCCAAATGTGAGGAAAGTTTGGCCTCCCAGGCCAAGGACAACCACAACGCATTCTTTAGCTATGTTCCCAACCTTAAAGGCAATATACAGTTGTGTGCAGAGCTCATTGTAAATGGAGTCACCTATACTGAGACAGAAGATATAGCAAACATCCTGGCTGATAAATTCAGCTTCAACTTTACCCCTCTCTTCCGCTCAACCTTCCCTCAGGAAATATCATCAGATATAGCCTCCCCTACTCTCACTAGGGAACAGGTCCTTAATGCTCTCTCTAAGACCAAGAATACTGCGTCAATGAGCCCAGACAACATCACAGGATGCTTTCTAAATAGCATGAAACATGACCTGTCAGGGCTTCTGGAATTACTATTTAACTCTTGCCTCCGAACAGGCTTTGTGCCTCATGAATGGAGAAAAGCAACAGTCATCCCTCTGCACAAAGGTGGGCCATCTACAGACCCTGGAAACTACAGACCCATAAGTCTCACTAGTCGTATATGTAGAGCCATGTAAAGAATTGTCATGGAGATGATTAATAGAGATATAGTTAACCTCCAGACACTGGCCCCAACCCAGTTTGGTTTTGTCAAGGGCAGATCATGCTTACTCAACCTGGTGGACTTCTTTGAGAAAGTCACCAAAGCAATGGATGAGGGCAGAATCGTTTACACTGCCTACCTTGACCTGGCCAAGGCATTTGATGCAATACCTCACTTGGGCATTGTTGACAAACTCAAGAGGTTAGGTACAATCCCGTATGTCACCCGGTGGATAGCCAACTGGTTCACAGATAGGACCCAGGAAGTTAGAACTGGGGAGTCCACCTCTACAAGGAGGCCAGTCACAAATGGAGTCCCTCAGTAATGAGTCCTGGAACCGCTCCTTTTTTGCATTTACTTCTCTGAATCAATGCCAATGTCAGTGGCCTCTGGCTGACTAAATTTGCAGATGATTCCAAATTAGGAGCTATCACTGAATACCACACTGACACAAATGTTCTCCAGGAAGGGCTGACACAGACAAACACTTGGGGTCAGAGCCATGGACTAAAACTAAATGCTAAGAAGTGCATAATAGTATCCTTTGGGAAGTCATCCATCCCTGGTAACATTCATATTGACAACACACCCCTTAGAGCTGACCCAGTAGTCAGAGACTTAGGGACACACATAGATAATAATCTATCCTTTGACCATCACGTGTCAACAGTGGGGAGGAAATCATTCTATGTTGCACAATTTAGAAACAAAGGTCTGGCATCTAAGTCCAAGGAAGAAATTCTTCTGCTGTATTCGGCATTCATCAGACCAGTCATTGAGTAGAGTGCTTCCTTTGATATTTACCTAACCAGGCATATCCAACAACTGGAACATCCACAGAAGTTCCTCACTAAAAGAATACAGGGCATAAGTAAAATGCCCTATATAGATTGTCTCAAGGCCCTATCCCTGCATTCTGTGTCCTGCAGGCTTTTGAGGGGAGATCTGTGCCTGGCATACAGGCCATTGTCAGACCCCACTCTGATGGACCTCCTGCTTATCCACCAAACAAACAGCACCAGAATTACTCATTCTAAAGACTCAGACCTTGCCTGTGATATGAATAGGACCTGCTAGAGAGATATGTATGTATCCCAGAGACTACCCCATCTATGGAACAGGCTCCCCATCCATGTGAAGCAGAGTTCCTCCCTAACCCAATTCAAGTGCAACTTGGATAATTGGATGGGAAACCGGAAATTCATCCCTGGTTTGTCACATTTGTCTCTAATGGACACAGGTAATCTGTAAACGGTTCATCTCCCAGGCCCATGCTTACACTTATCAAGGGTATCAGAACTTGTCAGAGATTTATGATGCATGGCTAGGCTTAAAATGGCCCTTGTGGTCATTAGCCTAGTAAACATCTGTGAACCTCTATACCTGGTTTTCACAGTCATATTTTCTCTGGCCGCAATCAGAAGTGTAAGATACAATCTTTATGGCCTAAAACAGGTAATTTCAGACTGTTTTTGAAAGTTAGCTGGACTGAGCTTAACCTCTTCTCTTCCAGTATCCTCTGTTACAATATATTCATTCTGACAGCTACAATACATTCTGACATACAGGTGTATTTCTTTTCTGTCCAACAGGACCCACTGTTGGTATATTTTTAACACAAGCAGCTTTACAAATACATTTTCAACACAAGCATCTGTACAAATCAGTTTGATATACAAATGACATATAATTCTTTACAAACCTCCAGCTAGCTATGCTGCATATGTTACACATCCCCTGCCCTACTTCCTCTGGCATAGCTGGCACTACCTCACATCATCACAGCACAAACAACATTTGTCTGAAACAATAGTTGTCTGAAGACATCTTTGTCCACACAGTGAAAAGATGGAACTCCTTTTAATCTCTGTCCATATAAAGAGATAAAAACATTCATTTTTTTATTTATTAAAGTTATATAATGTCTTTCAGGAAGAATTGGTTTTGTAATAGTTTTTGTCAATGTTTACATGTAACCATAACTAGTTAGTGGTGGGAGAAGACAGCACCTTGAATTGTGTAGATTCTGCTTTTATGGCAGATTACACACATTCCAACTAGTGTCATCTTATAGTACAGGAGCAGTTTAATGGATTCCAGATACCCTTTTCCCACAGTATCCAGTATTGGCAGCAGCCTCCTGCATTTCATGAAATAAATCCTGCTTTTAGCTATCATGTGATCTGGAGCAGAAATTAAAGATGGAGGAGCAGAATGTTGGTCACAGTCACCCACATTTGGTGATTCATATGGTTCTGGCTCTCTTTTGAAAGGGAGATTTGCACTAGTGTGGAATCAGCAGTGGCAAAAAAGTATATGGTGCACATTAACAGTATTCATCTTATGTCAATGATAGCTACATGATAAAGATAGGAATGTTACCATACAATGGATTACTGAATATTTTTAGTTGAACTTACAAGTAAATAAGATTGTTATGAAATGAGGTGTTATGTTTAATTAACATTTTGTAAAAAATATGACCAGCTTAAAAATTGTCCTTTTCAAAATTAAACAACCAGCTGCAATAATTAAATTAAAACGAGTAGGTTTTATTTTGAATGACATATTTAAGAATGCCATTATAAAGTAACTAACTTCCACAAAGAACCAGCATTTATATGGACAGATTACACTAAAAATATGATATTGTCACTCTTAAGGAATATGGTCTGGGTTCAGTATATAATACCTAACTACCATCTTCTCCTCGAGAGATAAAACATTTAAAAACATGGAAAAAGGTGACTAAACAGAGACATATTTTTACTTGAGCATTTGACACTATCAACTAACATCTTCTAGTTAAAAAAAAATTGAAGTATTGAGGATTTTCTTCAGAAGTTTGTAACTGGTTTGTAAACTGTACAGTAAAACTTTTACAGTTTTATCACATGGTCTTTGTTATCATGTCACAACAAAAAATACTGGCATTCCACATGGATCAATGTTGATACACTGTGTACTGTACAAAGGTACTAGCACTAATATGGTTCATTAACTACTGTAGTTGTGCTTTTACATGGATCTGTAGGATTTAGGAAGGCTTACCATGAGCACAAAACATCAACACAGCCATTTTCCCACTCACAGTAAGCCTTTGTGATTCTTAGACTGCCTTACCACTAAGGTTTTACATTGGCAGAAGCCATAGTGTGGAGGGTGGTCTTGATCCTTGAGCTGCATGCCAGTGCAGCAATCCAGGGTAGCAGGCATACCTCTTAGCTGTTCAGAATTTTCTTCAAAGGATTTTGTCTGTTCCTCATAAATTGTGTGGTTTTCTGGCAAATCACTGTGGAGTGAAGTCACTAAATAATGACAGGCATTTGAGTTTCCCACGTCATATCCTTCAGAAAATCCATGCAAGTGGAAACCTGTTATTCTAGCAAGTTTATAAGAGCAGCATTTAAAATCTGTCTCTGATCTTGGACCTTTGTCCCTTCATTATTTTTGTCTTTGTCCAAAACTCTTATGTTAAGTGGTTGAGAGGTATGGCATTGATAACTTTGTAAGAATATGATGCTTTCTGTAATATCTTTAAATGTCAACGGTTTCACAGATAAATAGAAAAAAGAAAGAGTAGTGGACTATATTAAAAATGTAGAGTTCAAATAGCTATGCTACAGAAGACATGCAAGCAATTACTAGAAAATGGAAATCAAAGTCTACACCAACTCTACTAGAAGTAATGAATATAGTAACAGAGATAAACAGCTGGAACTGGGATCTTTAAAAAAAGGGTAGGAGCAAATTACATAGGAAAAAATGTGAGTTGTGGGAACAGTACATACAGGGAAGAATGAGGTTTAAAAGAAGGCAGGACTTGAATGAGCTGTGTAATGATTGACAATGATTGGGTAGATTATATGTGATATATAATGTTTGCAGCTCGGAATATGTCAGTATGGTTTGTTTTATGTCATAAGTGATAATTTAATAAAGATGTTTCTTGTTTGAATAAAAAAAAGAGAAGGCAGAACTTGAATAATTTATGTAATGTCACTTACACTATATAATATATAACATTATATTTGATATATAATGTTTGTAAATGTAAAATTGTTAATATAGTTCGATTATTTTTATATAAATATGTTTCCCTGTGTCACAAGTGATAACTCAATGAAGATATTTAACAAAAATAAATAAATAAACAGAGCCTGATGCTATGGAAAAAAATAACCTAACATATTTGTGTGAAAAATCATTATCTGTTAAATGTAATGGCTCCAGTAAAAAAGTTGCAGGATCAACTGTTGTTTGTTATAAAAAGAGGCAAGAATGTTAAAAATATTTTTCCAGAAAGTTGAATTTCTTGACCCCTGAGCAAATATACAAGTCTATGTCACATGCAAATCCTTTGACTCTAACCAGTTGCAGAGTGAAAAGTTCTTTACCTATAAATCTAGATACATTGTTTTCTTATCACACTGCACAAAATGTGACTTTTTTATACTGGCTAAAGATCTAGAGAACTGCATTTTACAATATATGAAAACATGCGTACAATTTATATCAAGGACAAAACTATAACTCTTAACATACATGTGGAGGTGTATGGAAAGGATAAGTACTTTTGTTTTCTGTAATTGATATAGTTAAGAATTTTAAAATAAGGTTTTTATGCAGATGATGAATTGGACTGGAAGGAATATTCTTGAGGTTAAATTGGATGTCTGCAGCCCTTCTGCTTTAAATGAATCAGAACTTTTCAAAATATTCTTGAAAAGAAGAAAATTACATCATTAATGCTGTGATGTGATTTTAGTCATGTCTTTTTGTATTATATGAGTTCAACTGACTTTGTTTGTAGTACGTAGAAGTCTACTTTTTGTTAAACAAGAAACATCTTTATAAAAATTATCATGTATGACATAGGCAGTCTTACATTTATATAAATGAAAACAAACCATATCGACACAATTCCAGCTGCAAACATTATACATTAAAAACCATGCTGACGTAATTCTAGTTGCAAACATTATACATCACTTGTAATGTATCTAGTTATTGTCAAGTCAGACATTGCATAACTCATTCAAATCCTGCAGTCATTTAAACCTTGTTCCTCCTCTGCATGCATTGTTCCCACAATTCCCATTTTTCCTATGTAATTTTCTCCTACCCTTTTCTAAAGATACGAACAGAACCACAAACCAAATATGTAGCATGTGACTGTGCAGCAAATAAACACCTCAAACCAGAAATGCTCTCACTTAATTCCGCCCTTCCCTATGGTGTTTCAGATGAATATATCAGATAAATATATGGTCACAATGATGACCAACCAGTTAAAATCAAGCATGGATTTATTACATAAATGAAAATATAAAAAATTATTGGTAAAAATAGGTTAAGCACTTTTGTCCTATTTTTTCAGGACTTCATCAGAACAATCTTTCATGTTCACAGAGAAACAAATATACTTCAAGTAATTGATCACATTTACATAGTGACTAATTTATGTAATTAAATGATTCTGGACATGTAATCAGTCACATGAAGCACATTTAATTGTTTCTCTGTGAATGTGAAAGATGGTTCTGAGGAAGTCCTGACAATATAGGAAAAATGTGCTTAACCTGTTATTGTTTTTACCAATATTTTTATATATTCATTTATGTAATAAATCTGTGGTTAATTGTAACTGTTTGGTCATCATTGCAACCTTCTGTAAAGATCCCAGTTCTAGTTGTTTTATCTTTGTTAGTATATCTCTAGTTCTAGTAAAGTTTTTCATGCCTACCATAATTAGACTCAGCAAGGCCTTACTGTGTCTAGGCAATTCCGATTCTGTATCATAGCTCAAAAAAAAATTTCCGTAATTGCACCAATTTGCTCACCCAGCATCTCGACAGAGCAGTCTGCAGGGAATCTTTAAAGTCTGCCAACTCATTACACTCCCAGAAAATATGTTCCCAGTTACTCCTTTCTTCCCCATCACAGCTCCAGTGTTTGGTGTCTACCTGAGGAAACATTTTTTGGTGTCTACTTGAGTAAAATACCTATGCAAACACTTCCAAGCAAATTTCTTAAATCTTCTAAACCTTGCTGCATATTTGGGAGATTTTATATGTATATATATATATATATATATATATATATATATATATATATATGTGTGTGTGTATGTATATATATATATATATATATATATATATATATATATATATATTTATATATAGGATCCATACAGATCCCAGACTGCATTTTTCACCAAATCCATAATCAGCGAACACACTTGCGCGAAAGTGCTGTTCATCAAAGTAGCACTTTCACGTAAGTTTGTGTGTAGTGCCGGTCGTACTACGGTGCGGATAAGGGAAGATTCCCTTTTCCCCACTGTAGTACAAACCTGGAGTGAGAATATTAAAGTAGGGGGGGTGTGGGGGGTGCAGCCCCTCACATAGGGGTGCAGGGGGGCTTGGCCCCCTGCATAAAAGTAGATTTATTGTTATTTTTTTAATGCACTTTAACGAAAGTGCTTTTTCAGTGAAAACGCTTTCGTTAAAGTGTGTGCAGTGATTGTGGATTTGGACTATTGAACTTTCGTTCAATAGTCCTAGATATATATATATATATATATATATATATATATATATATATATGAAATCTATATGTGTGCGTGTGTATATCCCCATTGTTTCTTTGTGAATTGCTTATCCAATTTCTCTTCCCAATCCTTTCTAACCCTCTCTGATTGATTCTTATAGTTATCATGCAATATTTTATATGCTCTACTAATTCCTTTTTTAATGGCAGCATCTATAATAGATTCTACTAAAAACTCTACCAGTGCTGAGGTTTCATTTACGACCCCCCCCCATTTCATTTTCCTTGCCTGTACTCTGTCAATTTGTGATAGGGAAGGCAATCTCTATCCTGCAGTCCAAATAAATTCATGACCTCTTCCCTTTCTATTAACATTCCCTCTCTAAATATTTGCTCCCAATACTTTGGTTCCATTGCCATTTTTCTCTAATAAATTCCAGCCCCCTCTTGCCTATTATCTGTATCCCTAATTGCAGTCATCCCTATTGGCAGAATCTCCTTTCTCCATTCCTGTGTTGGATTAATTCTTAGAATACTTTCTGCTACTTTATGAATTTAATATTCTTTATGATTACTGTTATTCTCCTTGAAGGTATGCATTCAAAATCCCAGTCTCTACTTGTTTCTTGAGCCTCCCCCCTCTTTTATCATCATCCCTTTCCACTTTGAATTATAGATTTCTTCTTGTGCTATGTATAGAAGCCTTAACTGTATTGCTCTGAAATACCCCTTCAGATTGGGTAATCACAATCTGCCCTGTTCTTTTGGGAGAATCATCTTATCCCACATGATTCTTGCTGTCTTCCCTTCCAAGATAAAATTCTTCAACTCTTTATTAATTGCTATCCACAACTTCTCCTCCAATTCATAAAAATATACCTTACCTGTGTATAAGACTAAAGGGTCTAAAAACATTTTAACTGCTTGTATCTTACTGTTGATATCCATAAAACAGAGCTTCCATTTGCTCAGTTCATAGGATCATTGGAGGTTACTAGGCTAACGGCCCGAGGGCCCTTACAAGCCTAGCCAAGTTCAACCCGTGTTCTCATGGGTGTCTGTTTCAAGCAGACACTGAAATCAGCACCTGTTGCCCCTGTCCAAGATGGACACAGGTGGAACCCCGGGGTGAATTTCCAGTTACCCATCCAATCATCCAAATTGAGCTTAAATAAGTCCAACGAGGGGCTTTGTTTAACATGAATAGGAAGCTTGTTCCAAAGGTGGGGCAACCTCTGTGTGACAAATTCTCTCTCCAGCAAGTTCTGTTGATGTCACATACCAGGTTAAGGTACTGTGAGCAAGTGACCCATGTGCCATTTGACTCGTGAATGTGCAGCATTTACATCAAAGCTGGGTCAGAGATTGCTCTATATGCAAGGCGCAGGTCGCCTCTGAGCAGTCTGTATGACACAGAGTAAAGTGACAGTGATTCCTGTCTGTCCGCATAAGACAGGTCTTGAAGACCCTGAATTTTCTTTGTAAGGAACATTTGTGGTCTCTGCAGTTGCTGCAGGTGTTTGGAAAGGAACATACCAAAGGGAGCATTGTACTCTTGGCTTGATGAGGGAAGAGTAGAGGGTGTTTATAACCTGTTTTTTTCTGAAGGTAATGCCCTTACTTATGAGATGAGCAATATAAAATGCCCTTCTTACCACTGAGGAGACATAGTGATGAAATTAAGATTGCTGTCAACCTGTGTGCCCAGATCTCTCACCACTGACTGTGTGTGTAGTGTATTGCTATTGATGTGGTAGTTTGCAGGAACATCCCCCTTGCCGAAAGGGATGATGATGCATTTTTTGCATTAAGTTTAAGACCATGACTTTGGCATCAGTCATTAGTCTGCGTAAGACCTTCTTGCAGGATGTTGACGTCACCAGGGGTTTCAATGAATGCTCCCAGTTTAAAGTCATCAGCAAACTTTGTCAGCCACAGTCCTTTAGGTTTAGCTTGAACTTCTTAGAAGTAGATTCTGAATGGTAGGGGTCCAAGAACTGATCTATGTGGAACACCACTGGTTATGGGTCTGCTAGAGGAGGTGGAGTCCCCTATTTTGACCATATGAGTTCTATCAGTGAGCCAGTTTGCAACCCACCTGACAATATATGGTTTGATACCCAGCTGGGTGTGTCTCTCGATGCCTTAGTGGGGGATTGTGTCAAAGGCCTTGGCTAAGTCTAGGTATGCTGTATGCATAGATTTGCCCTTGTCTAGGGCTTTGGTGACTATTTTGAAGAAGTCCACCAAGTTTAACAGGCATGATCTCCCCGTGACTCACCCATACTGAGTGGTATTGAGCATTTGGAGATTTCCTGTATCTTTGTTAATAAAGTCCGTGATTATTCATTCCATGGCCTTGCAGATAAGGCTGGTCAAGCTAATGGATGTTTAGTTCCCGGGGTCAGTGGATGCACCCCCTTTGTGCAAAGGGACGACGATAGCTGTTTTCCATTCCAGTGGGACAAAGACAGTGCTTAGGCTGTGCTTGAAAAGTGTCTTCAATGGTGATGTTAATTCCTGTTTTAACCCATGTAGAACACAGCCTGGGATGTTGTCTAGTCCCACAGAGGCTGTGTTTTTGGCCTTGGAGAGGGCGTTTAAGACCTGCTTCTTAGAGATACTAGGCAGGGGACAGGTGTTTGGGATGCTTTGGGGTATATGTGGTGGGGACAGGGGAGCGAAGTTTTCACTGAACCTGTCAGCCAGCAGGTTTGCAGTATCCACAGGTTATATATATGTAGTACCATTAACGAGTTCAGCTCAAATCTGGGCCTTAACTTTGAGGTTACGGTGTAAGTAAAGAATGCCTTGTGGTTATTCTTAGTTAGGGAAGCTAGTTTTTGTATTATCGCTTATTTAGTTTCTTCCCACTATCCTTAGCTTCCACACCAGAATCATTTTAATCCATATTCTTAAATGCTTCATTTTATCATGTCCACATAAATATGGGTATTGCTGAACCAATTCATGTGTGGGTACATAATTTACTGCTATTGTCTTTGTTTTAGCTTCATTAGTTTTGTGTCCCAAAAAGATTTGAAACTGTTTCAGAATGATCCAGAACACTTTAATGTCCCTTTCTATTTTTGTCAGATATAAAATAATAGAAGACAAAAAATATATCCCCATGATATCTAGGTGCCTTTGTATAAGTAAAGAAGTCCAATTGCAGAAAACAAACAAAGGCAAAGCTCCAGGTTTTTCAGCAGTTTAATAAAAGAACAAACACAAGCGCTTTCACAATGATGCTTCTTCAGGTGTACAAGTACAATCTAAGTAACACCATTCTTATACCATTTAAATCCAGTCACATGATTAACCATTCAGACTCTTAAAGGTAAAAACTACATTAAAAACATAGCATCCCTTTCATCTACATAATGGCCTTTTTCTGAGTATAGGTCTTAAGGGTACATGGTCATTATCTGCTCTCAGTCTCACAATCCATTCTGCCTCCAGTTCTTCATTTCTACATCCAATGTCACCTCCTCTTGGATTCTCTAGAGATTTCCCCAAAACTACAAATTTAAATGAATGCTGCTCTGTAGTTTGTTTAACATGTTTTGCTAGTGCATTAAATATACTCTTTTTCCTAATGTGGTAAAAATGCTCTTTCACCCTGCCCTTAAGCTGTCTGTCCTTTTTGCCAACATAGAATTTATTACATACTTGGCACACAGCAAGATACACTAGATGCGAACTGACACATGTTGCACTGGACCTGATATTAAACAATTCCCCTGTGTCCGGATATCTAAAAACTAACATATCTTTTGCCATGTATATGCACACCTGGCATTTCCCACAAGGTCTAGTCCCTGTATTGTCTATAGATGTTAGAGTCTCTTGGGTTACAAAGCCTTCTCTTCAAACTTTTTTTTATTCTTAAAGGAGAATTGTGGTTTCAAATTTATGTGTCTACTCATTTGTGTATCAGTTGTCAATACACTCCAATGCTTATTAATAATTTCCAAGTATTATCTTATGTTCCTAGAATAACTAAGACATACGTTAAGTTTATTAGATGGATGTCCGTTTCTTACAACAGGGGTAGGATTCTCATCTACATCTGAAAAGTAAGGTTTAGCTCTCATCTGTCTCAACCTCATTATTTACATCCTATTTTGCTGTATAGTTTGAGAGTCATAACCCCTTTCCATTAATTCAACTACTGTCTTTTCTGCTTGTTGTGTAAAATCATTTACATTGGCGGTCAGTCTAGATGCTCTGTAGAACTGGTTTTATATCACGTTCCTAAATATAAATTTAGGATGCATGCTTTCACTACTCAGTAAATTATTAACATGACAGTCCTTCCTATGTAACTTAATACTAAGTGGATCATTCTCGCCTTTAAAAATAGTAACATCCAAAAACTTTATTTCACTGACAGACCAGTTTAATGTGAATTTAAGTAACTGTGTAGTCTGATTTATGAACTCAGCAAAAGCCATTAATGAATTTGCTGTCGCATTCCATAAAATAAAGAGGTCATCCACAAACCTCCAAAAAAATAAAAAGTTGTTCTGAAAAGGACCTTTAAGTAAATTCGGCCAATACTGCATTGGCATAACTGTTGGCATACAATGTTCCCATCACAACACCATTGCACTGTGAGCAAATGTTAATCTGAAGTAGGGACTTCATTTGTCAGCAACCTGTGGGTCTTGGATCCGATATCGGATCCGAGCCAGCAACTTGTTTCATAGCTAATGGATCCGAGCTCCTAGCTCCTCCCCTCACCCATAATCCCCTGCCAACCCTCCATGACCTCAGATCTAGTTTGCCGCGCTTGTGAATGGCTGGATTTTTGAGCTCTTAGCGAGTATTGTCAGATAAGTGTATTTTTCTTCCACTTTCTCCTATCGTTAGCTTTAAAAAGTGTGTAAGAGTCAGGTTCCCTGTATTTTATATCTTTTTATATAGTTTTTTCCCTCTCTTCGCTGGCCGTTAGTGAGTGTGTGTGTTTGTGTTTTGGGGTCTGTGTGTCTGTGTAGTACTTGTTTTTTTCCTCAAGTATGGCTGAGGCCCCAAAAGACATTTTTTCAAAATGTACCGAGTGTGGCCATAAGCTCTCCCCGGCTGATGGCCACACTCGGTGCGTTCGGTGCCTTGGGGTTGAACACCTCTCCTCATGCTGTACCATTTGTGCAGCGTTCAACCCCAGGGCACTGAAAGAGCGGAGGTCGAAGCTGGTCCTGGCGGGACATTTGCCCCCGGACTCGGCTTCGGCCCCCGCTCCTCCCGTGGCACTACCACAGGCTGTGGTGATTGCCACTCCTGCCCCCCTTCCTCCGGCCGGGACTCAAACTCCCGCTAAAGAGCCGGAGGACAGGGAGGCTAGGAGGGAGAAATGGAGGGAGAAGCACCACAAGCGGTGGGCCGAGGCCTCCGCTTCGGCCCCGCCGGCTAAGCAGGCTTCTCCCTCCACAGCTTCTAGGTCTCCTCCTCCTCGGCTCCGATCTCCTTGTTTCTCCCCAGGACCCGAGGAGGAGAAGGCCCGATCTCCATCGAGGTCATCGAGGCGGCATTCCAGGCCTGCCTCAGTGGCCTCATCGAGATCAACTTACAGTATATCAGATGCAGACTTGGACTGGATGATGCGAAGGTTCATCCAGGCCCAGCTGCAGATGGGAGTGTTTGCCTCCTTCGGGGAGCTTGACACCCTTTTTTGCTCCAATTGCTCCTTCTCCGACCCGCTACCCGGGTTTGGAGCATTCGGAGCCGGGGGTGGGTCGGCGCCGACAGTACTTGGTACTTCGGCTCTGACCCTGCCCTTGAGTCTGTCGGATCCGACCTCTCGGAGCCGTGGGCCGAGCTTCGGATCCCGGGGATTCAGTGTGCCTTCGGCTCCGTCCAGGTCGGAGCACACTGGTCCTTCGGATCCGATGGTCTCAGCGCCGGCTCCGGTCCCTTCATTGGATCCGAGTGGGAGTCGGCTCTCAGAGCCCAGGGAGAGCGGTTCCCCCTCGGCCTTCGATGTAGTGGAGAGGGCTCTGTCAAGGGCATCTGGACCCCCGGCTCCACCCTGCACTCCCTCTCTGCTGGGCCAGGCTTCCATCACCCGGCCACAGGGACAGCCTGCTTCGATGTCCCAGGTTGTTCTATTGGAACAGGATGTTGCTGGCGAGACATCCTCGGACAGCCCCCCCCCCCCCCCCGAGGAAGTGCCTCGCAAGCACAAGTGCAAGAGGAGGCACGTGGACTCCCCTGAGTCCTTAACTGAGGACACGGACTTGGATGAAGGGGAAGGCTCCCCAAGGTCACCCCCTGAGGATGTCTCCTTTGGAGACATCATGGAAATGCTTAGGATCAGAGGTGGGTGGTCTGCCCCCAAGGCTTCCTCCGACGGGTCCATGTTTCTGGAGACATTCAAAGCAGGCCCGTCTACCTCTTGCGTGTCCCCTCCGGCCGACCCCCTGGTGGACCTTATTACCACCAGGGCGTGGAAGGACCCGGACACTGTGGAGCCAGTCCTTAAACGCCCGGACAGGATACTGAGCCCCCCCCCACAGACCGGTCACACTGGAGCAAGGGTCCCCCCGTAGATGTCATGTTGACGGCGGCAGCCACGAAGAGGGAAGTAGCTCAGGAGAGCCCCTCAGTCCATCCACCGAGCAAGGAGTCCCGCTCGATGGATCGCTTAGGGAAGCTTGTTTTTAGTTCAGCGAGCTTTTCGGTAAGGTCTTTGAACTATATGGCACACGTCATCAGGATGCAGTGGGATCTTATCAAAGAATACGCTGCCACCCCCCCTGAGTCCATGTCGGCGGAGGACAAACAGTTGTACTCCACCGGAATGGCCACTCTGAGACCTATTTCGAATACCTCTATGTGGCTATTGTCCCACACCACCAAGGGAGCCGCTAGAGCTAGCGGAGCGGGCCTAGTCATGAGACGTCAGGCCTGGCTCCAGCATTGTGACTTTGCAGAGCCTTTAAAGCATCCTTTGCGAACGCCCCCTTTCGATGATTCTGCCCTGTTTGGCAAAACGGTTCGCGAGACACTAGTCCAGAGCGAGAAGGATGGGAAGACGTTGTCTGCCGTCGGAGTCCGCTTCTCTGCCCCCCAGCGGTCCTTTTCGAAGAACCAAAAGGGTCAGAAGAAGATGTGGTTCTGGAAATCGCAACACTCCCAACCCGCTCCGGACAACCAGTCCTTCCGTGGCAGAGGAGGACAGGGAGGATGCTGCCCCAGGGACAGAGGGGCTCAGAGGAACTCTGGGTCCAGAGAACCTTTCTCTGACCGGCCCACGCAGCAGCCCTGAAGGGTTGCCCGGCTGCTCCACTCTGGAGGCAGTCGGGGGCGCTTCTCGGAGAACCTAGCGGCATGGGAGTCCATCACGTCAGACTGCTGGGTGCTTCGAATTATATCCAGAGGGTACAAAATTCAAATACTTCATGTCCCCAAATTCAGGAACCTCCCCGATGTACCACCCGATCAGAGGGAGGCTGCAGCCGCAGAAATTCAGCAGCTGCTAGAAAAAAAGAGCCATCCAGCCCGTCCCCCAAGATCAGCTCGGATTAGG
This sequence comes from Protopterus annectens, assembly GCF_019279795.1. Taxonomy (NCBI): domain Eukaryota; kingdom Metazoa; phylum Chordata; order Ceratodontiformes; family Protopteridae; genus Protopterus; species Protopterus annectens. The sequence continues at coordinate 353,680,988 of NC_056751.1, forward strand.
GTTCTACTCCATGTTCTTTTTGGTGCCAAAAAAGACGGGGGACTCGAGACCAATTCTAGACCTGTCCCATTTGAACCTGTTGGTAACCAAGGAAAAATTCCAAATGGTCACTCTTCAATCTATTCTCCCCCTTCTAAGGGAGAACGATTGGATGTGCTCTATAGACCTCAAGGATGCGTACTACCACATTCTAATGGACAGATGATCCAGGAGGTTTCTCCGCTTCCGGCTGGGAGCCAGTCACTACCAGTTCAGGGTTTTTCCCTTTGGCCTCACCACAGCCCCTAGGGTGTTCACCAAGGTGTTAGCAGTGATAGCGGCCCACCTGAGACTCCAGGGAATGCAGGTCTTCCCGTACCTGGACAACTGACTCCTGACCGCCCCAACAAGGCATCTACTTTGCTCAGCCAGAGATTTCTTTCTCCGCCTAGCCCCCCAATTAGGCATCACCATCAATGCTGACAAATGTTTTCTGGCCCCGACACAAGTCATAGAATTTATAGGAGCCAGAATAGACACCAGAGATCTACGAGCCTTCCTGACGTCGGAACGACTACGGAATTTGCAACTTCATGTGTGGGCCATCCTCCAGTCAGAAGCCCCACCAGCGGAATTGGTCCTGAGGGTGCTGGGCTCCATGGCGGCAGCGATAACGCTCCTTCCATGCGCCCGTCTGAACATGAGAGTACTGCAGTGGACCCTTCTAGTGCAATGGTCCTTTCTGTCCTTTCCTCTCCATCACCCCATCGCTATCAGCAAGGCTTGCAGGAGGGCCCTATTATGGTGGCTTCATGCTCCGGATCTCCATACGGGCTGACCCTTCTGCACCCCTCCCCCTCTTGCCACGGTGACCACGGACGCCTCCCACCTCGGGTGGGGGGGGCATTATTCAGGCAGGACTGTCCAAGGCACCTGGAACGATACAGAGACCTCCCTGCATATCAGCGTTCTGGAGATGAGAGCGGTGCTGTACGCGTTGCAAGCACTTCAGAATCTCCTCCCCATAGGAACTGTTGCAATTCAGTCGGTCAACATGTCTGCTGTCTGGTACATCAACAAACAGGGGGGAACCAGGTCTTACCGTCTATGCCGCGAAGCCATGAGAGTGTGGGAATGGGCGATTTCCACCAACCGCTTTCTGATTGCAACGCACATTCCGGGGCGGGCCAACATCCTAGCGGACGAACTCAGCCGCACCCTTCTTACCCCTTACGAGTGGTCTCTCAACCCACTAGTAGCGAAGCAGATATTTGCAATATGGGGGCAACCCTGCTGTGATCTTTTTGCCTCTCCCTCAAACACCAAATGCGACAATTTCTTCGCTCTGATTCCCAATCCAGGGGAAACTCCAAGAGACACTTTGGTGCATGCTTGCCTGCCCGGTCTACTTTATGCCTATCCTCCTCTACCCCTGATGCTACAGCTCTTACAGAAAGCCTCGCGGTTGGGGAGCAGGATGATCCTCATTGCCTCATTCTGGCCTCGGCAAATTTAGTTCCCTTACCTGTGGTCTCACCTAGTGAATCCCCCCTGGATTCTGGATCCCAGTCCGGATCTAATCTCCCATCCGTCGGGCTTGCCGACCCCAAATCTGGACAGTCTGAAGCTGACAGCTTGGTTGCTCCAGTTCCACTCCTAGTTAGTACTCCCGGTATCTCTTCACCAGTCAAAGCCATCCTCGTGGCAGTGCATAAACCTTCCACCAGGAAAGTGTACCGCAGTAAATGGAAATGTTTCTCCGTCTGGGCGGAGGATCATAATCTAGATCCCTTTACGGCCCCTCTTCCATCCATACTAGACTTCCTAACCGGACTTTTTCAGGAAGGCGCTAGTTGCTCAACTGTCAAAGTACAATTGGCTGCCATCTCCCATTACCATGTGGGACATGACACAGGGCCCTTGATGTCGGCCAAATTGTGTAAAACCTTTCTCAAGGGCACCTTTCTGCTCAGACCCCCTATAAAAGAAGCCATACCCCCTTGGGATCTTTCACTAGTTCTTCAAGCCCTGGCTGCTCCTCCATTTGAACCTGCCGCTTCAGTGGATCTCAAATATGTGTCCTGGAAAACAGCATTCCTTGTAGCCATTACTTCACCGAAAAGAGTTTCGGAGCTTCAAGCCCTTTCTGTGAAACCTCCTTACTTGATTTTTCATCCGGGCAGAGTGTACCTCAGGACCAATCCCTCCTTCCTTCCCAAAATCGCATCAGAAACCAATATAAATCAATCCATAAATCTACCGGTCTTCTTTCATAAATATCAGAATAAAGGAGAGTACAAGCTGCATTCATTAGATGTTCATAGGCAGCTGCGTTTTTATACTCATGAGACTGCTGGTCACAGGCAATCCGACCAGCTGTTCATTTCCTTTGCCAAATTTAATTTGGGGAAAGCAATATCAAAAATCTCCTTGTCACGCTGGATTTCCCAATGTATTCTTTTAGCGTACCAGACCCGCACCTGAAGGAGTTCGCGCACATTCCACTCGTTCCATCTCTACTTCTGCTGCCTTCAAATCTAGAGTTCCGTTGGATGATATTTGTTCGGCAGCCACTTGGGCCTCATCTCATACCTTTATTAACCACTACAAACTGGACGTAATTTCTAGAGGGAGAGCATCCTTTGGCTCTGCGGTGCTCTGTAATATCCTTCCATGATGGCCACCCAAGATTCAGGTAGCTGGGGACTCTGTCCCACAGGTTGCTGACAAATGAAGTCCCTACTTCAGATTAAGAAGTTATGTACTCACCATAACGTTCCATCTGAGTAGGTGGCTTCATTTGTCTGCAACCATCCCCCCTCCTTCCCCCTGGCCTTCAGAATGGATCTATGTGAGTTGTTTTATTGGAATACCCTTTTTGGGTATCTATAGAGGGGCAAACTTGATCTGAGGTCATGGAGGGTTGTCAGGGGATTATGGGTGAGGGGAGGAGCTAGGAGCTCGGATCCATTAGCTATGAAACAAGTTGCCGGCTCGGATCCGATATCGGATCCAAGACCCACAGGTTGCAGACAAATGAAGCCACCTACTCAGATGGAACGTTATGGTGAGTACATAACTTCTTATTCCTAAACATGAATATTTTATTCTCCAAAACTAACTTTAGAAGTACTTGCATTTGTTGTATTTTCAACAACGTAAAATTTGAGTTTTTTTCCATCATTCTACTTACGCTACTAATTCCTGCTTCATTCGGTATTACTGTGAATAATGACACTACATCTAGTGTAGCCAAAATGCAATTTCCAGGTACCATTACCTTCTTCCAATAATCATATATGTCCCTGACAAAATGTTCTGTGTCCTTCAGTATATGCTCAGTCGGTTCCCTATCAGAAGCCTGAAACACTATAAGCTTGAAAATCAAAATCCTGAAACCAAAAGCCTGAAAATTCAAAATCCCGAAAACCCAAAATCCTGAAACTCAAAATCCTGAAAACACAAAATGGACATACTGACGTCATTGTGGCTTTGCTATTGTTAGCCCTGTGGTGTTAGGTCATGCGTTGGGTTCAGGTAAGTGTGCGGTTGGTTTTATGTTAGGGTTAGGGGTGGTTTAAGTGAGTTAGGGTTAGGGCGCAGGTTAGGCATGTATGCAGTAGTGAGAAATATTGGGGTTAGGGTTTAAGTGAGTTAGGTTAGGGCGCGGGTCAGGTGAGTGTGCGATAGTGACGGACCTTAGGGTTAGGGTTAGGGTCAGGGTCATTTGGTAGATATTAGTGTCTTTATAGTGACATATTAGCATTATTTGTGTTTTCAGGATTTTGAGTTTCAGGATTTTGGGTTTTCGGGATTTTGAATTTTCAGGCTTTTGGTTTCAGGATTTTGATTTTCAAGCTTATAGTGTTTCAGGCTTCTGATAGGGAACCGCTCAGTCTCACTAATCAGTGGACGAAGATGCTTCACTAAATATATCTCTACTGGTTCAGTGCACCAGTTTCATCCAGCCACAATTGGTCTCATGGGGGGATTTCACAGGCTTTTATGTACTTTAGGTGACCCCTGTATTATGGGAATTATGGGGTTGGGCATTAAAAAATACCTGTATAAATTCTCATCAATAATATTATTCAATACAAGTTCATTCAAATTATGTTGTACCTTATCTATCATATTCTTCACTTGTATGGGTGTAATAACCCGATAAATACTTTTTCAACATGTCAAACATAGCATTGTCATAAGCTAGTCTGTTCATAATTACAACCTGGCCCCCTTTGTCAGCTGGTCTTATCATAATGTTACAGTTATTTTGCAATCTATTCATAGCTTCATATTCATGTTTGTTCAAATTATATTGCTTGTTTTTCTGTCCTTGAACATTCTGTGAATCGTACAGGTATAAAATAATATCATCTGCAAGCAGAGCTGGCTTTTCTTGACTACCATATCAATTATATCCTTGCATTTCGGAGTCCCTTATTTTCTTTCCCAGTGGTTCTAAATATAATGCAAATAACAAAGGGGAGAGAGTATACCCCTGCCTGGTTCCTCTGCTCAAGCAGAAATCATAAGAGAGGACCCCACCCACTTTAATTTTCCCCTCCAATCTCTTGTATATCTTCCTATTTAAACTTATAATTTTATCTGGGAATGCAAATGCTTCCATTGCCCTGTTCATAAAGTCCCAGCTTACTTTGTCAAATGCTTTTTCTGCATTAAGACCTACCAAGAACAGTGGTACTTTCTTAGTTTTTGCTTCCCTCTGGATCATCAGTGTTCTGTTAATGTTGTCAAATGTTTGCTTCCCCTCTACAAAACCACAGTGATCCACATCTATCAGTTTTAGCAACACTTTTGCCATTCTTTTAGCCATTATAGACATGAACACTATAATCATGACCAACAGGAACAAAATTGTCACCAACACTCCTAAGTTTCCAAGTCCAAGAGGAAGGCAAAATCCAATAATTCACAAGAAACAGCAGGACTCAGAAAAGGCTTCAGGTTCCAGTATAAAAATTGTTTAATAAAACGCAATAAAACACAAGTGCTTTTGTAGGTCTATCCATCTTCATTGAGAAGTTAGCTTTTTTATATAATGATAATGTTTAAGCTTATTTACTTAAAGTTCTCAAATGTAGTATTGGTTCCTTTAAATGTTTTAAGTGATTTAATTGATGGGTATGTAAGAAAAGAGGTTTGTTTTATCTAAATTGTAAAGACATCTGAAGAAGTGGGATACACCTATGAAAGTGCTTGTGTTTTATTAAACAAATTTTATACTGGAACCTGAAGCCTTTTCTGAGTCCTGCTGTTTCTTGTACTTTATAATCATGGTTTAGTATTGAAATGGGCCTGGCTGATGTTGGATCTGATGGAGCTTTACCCTCTTTAGGTCTAGCTACCACTGCTTTCTTCCAGGATGTTGGTACTTCTCCTCTTAAAATACTGTTAAACAAAAACTTCCAGATTTTTATCAGTTTTTCCCTCCTAGCTTCCAAACTTCCACAGGAATACCATCTGTTCCTCATAACTTTCTTGTAGATTGGCTGTACATCACCATTTTTATTTCATCTCCTCCTATCCTGTTAGTAATTGAGCCTCATCTACCGCTAACTTTGGAATATTTAATTCTTCCATAAACATTGCCATTTGAACCTTTTCTTGATTTCCATATTTCTCTGCTTTATACAGACTTTCATAGAATTTCCAAAATATTTCCAATACTTCTGCAGGATCTCTTATTTTTCTTGTTATAGACTCCCTAAGCTTGGTGACAGCCCTTTATGTTTTCTGTTGCCTGAGTTGTTGTGCTAAAAGTTTTTGTGCTGTAGAGTTACTATTAAAAACAGTTTCTTAATAGCAATAATTCTAAACTCATTCATAATATTGAGGTAATCGCTTATTTTCTGGTAGCATTCTGCAGTTGCTCCTCTGCTATTTCTGTGGGATTCCCCCTATTCTGCAGTACTTTAAAATTTGTTTGTCCCTTTAAATAATTCTTGTTACTTCTTAACCATATTTCCCTTTCTTTTATTTCCACCCTATTTTTAAATTATGCTTCAATTTTATCCCACTCCCTAGATATAGTTTCAGAAGAAATTTCTGTAGATCCAGAATAATTTCCATTAGCCATTCCTTAAATTCCTCTCTTTTCAAGGATAGGCTGAAAAGTGCCATTGTCTCATTTTTATTTCATTACCCTGTGTTTTTATTTTTAGCTGTTATTATCTCATGATCTGAAATAGTTATTGGGTGTATATCAAGACCTTCAATTAAATGCACATGTTCCTATGAAATGTATATTCTGTCTAGCCTAGCCCAGTTTTTGTATCTTGGGGAATAATATGTAAATTCACTCCAAACGCCTAGCATTGAATTCACATCTTCAGTGTGAAATATTTTCATAAATTTCTTCAGACATCTACCCTCTTTTGTTATATTTTCCCTTCCGGACCCCCCCCCCCCCCGACACATTTTTGCTGCTGCAAATCAAATTCCAATCCCCAACAATAAGTAATATTACTTACTGAAAGCTGATTATTTCTCACAGAATTTTCTTAAGCTCTGTTATAGCAGTTTTACAGTATGTGGAATATAAATACATGGCAATGTAGTCCTCCCACTTGCCAGTAGCCCCTTAGTACTACAAATCTACCAGTAGTATTTTTTTTATCCTCTTCTCTCGCTATTGGAGCTCCTCTTGCAGTTAATATAAGTACTCTTCTATTCCTTTATTCCAGGTATTCCACTGAATAACCATCCTGAAAAACTTTCTTTAGCAATGTCAAATGTTCATTTCTTTCAAAGTGTCACCTGTAGCAGAGCTATTTGCACTCTACAATTTTAATATAGTTCACTACTCTTTCTTCTTTTTGTATTTATCTGTGAGACCATTAACATTTGAAGACATTACAGAAAGCATCATTGAATTAAAGAGTTATTATTCCCACCTTTTATATACAACAGCTTTTTTGTTAAATGTCTAGTTGCAGCTTTTGTGTTACATACATGCACTGTTTGCCATGTTGAACTTTTATACAGTTGTTTCTTGTCATAGCCATTTGAGCATGTGTCACATCTTACAATTTTTTTTCTTTTATTGAAAGCCCTCAAACAAAAAACCAAACTCACCCCCAATACCCACCTAAAATCTATTGACTTAGTACTAACACACAAAACTCTGTACATCTTCAAATATTGAAGTTCTACTCTCCTAATAGGAACAAATGTCCCAAACTGACAGCCACACTCATAGACTTGAGTTAACCTTAAAGAAAGGTTATGCATGCTAAGACGCAAGGTGCAGCTTGTGCTTCTACTAAGTGCTGTCTGGTTTTGTCTCATCTTTATTGCTCTCCCAGCTGATAAAACACCTGAATGTTTTCAGAGAACATTGTCTCCTAGCCAATTTCTGTTTATCAGATTGTCTCCTTGGAGACATGAGGAACCAAATATAGAATTGCTACTAAGCATACATTGATTTGCTAGAAAACGTCTTGCAATATTCAATATTCTTTTTCATTTACTTGCTTTCTCTTAAACATGTTATTTGATCAAGCTAAGGGCTTTAATCCAGTCATTTCCCCATGCAAGAATGAGAAAAAAATCACATTAAGTTTTCTTTTGTCATGCTCTTTTAACCAGATTTTTTTTTTACATTGCAATGCTTACATTTCTAAAAGCTGAACAAGTTGAAAGAGAAAAGAAGAAGAGAGAGAGAAAAAAAAAACAAAAACAGGAGCACCTTTTTACAATAATTTATATCTATATTTTTTATATTTTATAATTTATATCTATATTTTCAACCTTATATGCAACTATAAATACTTTTTGTATCTAAGTGTATACACTATTGCAGCTGTAAGCTTGTCTTCTGTCTAAGTGTAAATACTACTGCAACTATAAGTTTATTTTGTATCTAACTAAAAACTAAGTATCTGGAGCTTTTCTCCTCAGGTCTCTGCTGAAAAGGGACACTTGCCCAGCCAGACTAACCCGGTTAACAAATGGCAAATACATAAATAAATTGTATCCTTATTATATTTAAAAACAACTGAGAAAACGTTACTTTATAGTATGCAAGGAAAATCATACTCTATAAAATAGTACTATTAAGAAAAACATTTGTTTTACTTACAGTTAACTTTCTTCCTCCTCTTCCCCTCCCCCAAGTATTTTTTTCAAACATTAATGACATGTAGTAAGGTATATACTTTAGGGTCCCCAACAAGTCTAACAAAGTCCAAAAAAGTTTAATATTTCCAGATTTTTTGTTCTGTCATATTTCACAAATATAATTATTGGTTTCTAATATCACATTTGTCAATTTCCAAGTTATTGGTTTTCCTCCTGTTCATCTCCATCTCCCTAATCCTGTCTCTGCTTCATTTCCAACATACTCAATTCTTTTAGTTAACTCTTGTGCTCTCTTCCTTCTCTCCAGCATTTTCTGTTGAAACTTTGGAAAAGGTTTCAGTGGCGCAGTCTCTCTGTGGTCTTTATTACCAGAAGAACTAGAAGCAGAATCTCCTTCTGTTTCACAGCTTACTTTCTGTTGGACAAACTTGTATATTTCCTTCTTAGTATTTACTTCATCAAATCAAAAGAAAAACGAGTTGAATGGTAGGAGAAAGCTGAAATAAGCAAATACGAATAACGTAATGCTAAAGCAACTAAAAACTTTAATATGGTAAGCGCTTTCAGTGGTAAAAATATTCTACCTTCTTCAGACCCAGAACAACATAAAACTGATGCTTATATAGCTTGTAGTTAAATATCAATTAGTCATTCAATCAACCAATAAAAATAAAACCAGATAAAAGTACAATATTTAAACAGTATGAAACCTGCTCAAAAATGTTACAATGTTAAGTACATAATACTCAATTTATAAATAACATTAAATATATATGTATAACGTGTAAATGTTATACTGAAAAATCACATTTTAAAAAGCTACTAGGGCAAAACTGAAAATGTATAATATGTGATAATTACATGAATTCACTGTAAGAACTAAGATATTTAGCTAAATATAGACACATACAAAATATATAGTAATATGTAAAAAATAATTAATTGCATGCCGGTTAAAAACTAAAATTTGATCATAATAATACTGAATATATGACCAAAAACAAAGTCCATATTTTTATATATATGAAACTGTGTAAATGTTACTATGTTTCAAACTTAATCAACAAAAAGGTACAGTATCAAATTCAAAATCTTTTATGCAAAATTAATATGTTATCTATTTAAAGCTTTTAATTTTAACACGCTTTTGATAGACACAAATTCATTTAAACCAGGGAAATGTATGCAGCCGTTTTGATTTGCCAATACAACTCATTTTGTTCTAATAAAAGTTGCCAAGGCCCCCCTCTCGGGTCTAAAAGTGTTTGGTGTACTACCAAAAATAAAAACTCATGTGTTGGAAATTGTAAAATATGCCGAGCAAGAGCATTGTTAACATCACCTTTACTAACAGCATAAAAATGCTTGTATATTCTTTGTTTTAGTTTCTGCTCGGTCTTACCTATATAAAATGAGGGACAAACCTGACAGCAAGCTGCATATACTACAGCTTTGGACTCGCAATTAAAGGAGCCATTTATTGTGTAGTGTTTGTTATTAATATTGATGTCAGTAGTCACTTGAATGTGTTTACACTGTGTGCAATGTCCACATTTACGCATACCTTTATGTACCCGCTTGTTCGTACCTAGATGCTCATTCTTATGCCTTTCCAACAGATTTTTAAGGTTAAAACCCCTTCTAAAAGTGAAGCGGGGTCTGATACCTAGCTTAGTACAAATGGATGGTTCTTCCAAAATTAATGCCCAATTTTTTATAAAAATCTCTTTGACTTTTGCCGTGTCAGCTGAAAAAGTAGATAGGAAACTGAGATGTAATAACGTGACACTGTCATCGTTTTTGTCATGCTGTCGTGTAATTAGATTAGTAATGGTAGTAATAGCATCCTTATATGCTCTACTAGTTAAAATAGATTTAAACCAACCTGTGGATCTCTTATCTTTAACTTCTGTAAGTGTTTCTAAAAATAATTTGATAGGATACCCCCTACTTGTGAACATGGACTTCATCTTGTTACATTCTAAGTCAAAGTCAACATCTTCAGTAACCATCCGTGCAGCTCTCACCAACTGGCCTTTAACAACTGCCCTTTTCTGGTGATATGGATGTTCACTAGTATAGTGTAGGAAGGCATTGGAGTAGGTAGGTTTCCTATAAATGGTAGCTTTATACTGCTTGCTATACCTGTCATTAATCAGTTGTACATCAAGATATGTTATGCTATCTACCCCTACTTGATAAGTGAATTCAAGAAAATTGGTTTTGTTGGTAATATGTTGTATGAATCCTTCGGTCAGTTTGATGTCACCTTGCCATACCAGACACATGTCGTCTTGGTATCTGGTGTACCATAGTACATTTTCCTGAAAAACACTATCAGGGAACAAAAAATTATGTTCCCAATATGCCATGACACTGTTGGCGAAACTGGCACCACATGGGGACCCCATGGCTACCCCTTTATTTTGTAAAAATATATTCTTGTCAAACATAATATAGTTATTAGAAAGAATCAGATCCAAAAGTGTTTCAACCAGACATATTTTATCATGCTCTACATTCTTGGACAACATAAATTCTCTCACCCATTCTATACCTAATTGGTGGGGGATGACTGTGTATAGATCTTTTACATCGATCGTAACAAAAATGTTGTTGTCCTTATACTCCAGGTTGTTAATATTATCCAGGAAACTCCATGAATCACGACATATTTGTAACTCCTGGTTAATAAGTGGTTTAAGAATACTATCTACCAATTTAGCACAAGCAAAAGTAATTGAATCCCTACCATCAACAATGGGTCTAAAAGGGGGGTTCCTGATATGCTTGTGTAGTTTTGGAGCCCCAAAAATACTAGGAATTCTAGGTGCTGCCATAGAAAGATACTGAAAGGTGTCTATGTCAATAGACCCTTCCAGAAATAAATCGTCAAGAGCAGTTCTAATGTGCCTGTATGCAGTATTAACCTGATGTAAACTAGCAGGGGTATATACCTCAGAATCCATGTGTTCGCGCATCTTACTAATATAGTTAGACTGATTCATAAACACCATGCCCCGTCCCTTGTCCGGCTTCATAACTCTAATACCACAATTGTGTATCAAGTCGATGTATTGTTTGTCCTCAGAAATAATGTCAGTGTGCATTAATCTAACATGCATATCATTATCTGATAGTCTCCTTAAATCTATCTCACACATTTTTTCAAAGCACATTAATGTGGGTACAAGTGGGGGATTAAACAAAATAGAAACTCGTAGAGAGTTCACAAGTGTAGAATTGGTCCCCATCAGAACCGCTAAATTCAATTTGCGCACATACATTTTAAGATCAACTATCATTTTTACAAAATTAGTTTTTTGATGGGGGACAAAGGAAAGACCTTTAGCAAAGAAATTGACCATATTTTGATCTACAGTTAAAGCAGTACAGTTGAAAATTTTAAAGTCACTGTGTGTGCTCAATAAAATTTCTGGTTCATTAGGTGCAATTGGTGTTATCTCCTCCTCTTGTTCCTCCGATTGTTCTTCCAATTCCCTTGCCGTCTTAGGTTCGATTGATTGTTCTGGTTGTTGTGGTTTGAATCCCTGTCCACTTGAAAAACCTGGTTGTTAGCAGTTGAACTAGAGCCATTAACATCATTCAACTGCTGCTGGTTAAGTTGTGTTTGGTTATTTCGTATTCTTTCACTTCTACGTAAAGGTTCTTCCAGATGAGCATCATGGTGAAAGGAGTTATTGGGACCATTGTTGTTAGGTACAAAATCAGGTCTAGAACCCATATAATCTTGAATACCATTCATGTGGGTGACTGGGGGGGGGGGGGGCAGGGTATGCCTTGTTATGGACATAATTCTGTACATCTCTGTCAATTTTTTTCTTTTTGGTGGCTAACAATTTGTTAATGGTAGCATCAACCTGGTGCCCTGCAGAGTTCTACAGCAGCAGAGAGACAAAAAGAGAGACTTTGGCGTGATTAAGTATCATTTTTCTGCATTTTCTTGCTGCCTTTAGCTAATTCCGCCTAAAACGCCAATTTTCTAGAGTTTCTGTGATTTAAAAAGCTTGTCTCAGCTACATATTGTACTTATTTTACTGCCTGCACTTTAACAAAGTTGTTTTTGTGTTTAAATTACCTGTTTAACTGTTGTAGGCTACACACTCAAGTGTGATAGCCATTTCTGTGCATTTAAAGTGTTTTTTTGATTGCATCTGCTTTATTTTCTGAAAAAAAACAAAAAAAAAATACTTGTTTTCCCACCTTTCTAAGCTAGTATAGTCCAGTTTTTAGGTTAGTGCTGAATTCAGGGCTATGTTACAAGTTTCTGTGTTTGCCCATACCTTACTTGGATAGAAGGAAGTTTCTCTGTTCACTGTGAGAGAGGGAGCTTTGAGCAGCCTATCTGTCCCTGGAGGATTGGTTTAAGTCCAGAAATTAGTAGTTTATTGGCCTAATTTATATCTCTTTCATTTCCCTGCTATAAAACCTGGATTTGTGCAATTTTGTGCGATGGGCAGCGCCAGTTATCTAGAGTCTAACTATTCCCGGCTCCACAAAGTGTACTCTTCAGTTTTTCCCTTAGAACTAGACAAACTTTCAACCTAAGTACTCAAACCATTCACTTCTCATCCTGGCACTTGCTCAAAACTCATAGCAAGCACTAATAAACCTTAGCAATTGATCCCCCCCCATACTATAGAGAAGGACAAGGCTCTCTATTCGACCTTACCAGCCAGTCAGCAAAACAGTTCACTGTACCTATCCAAGCATGTCCAGAGGGCAGTTTCAGGTGTACTCTCCGGTCCAACTTGTGAATCTGGGCATTTTGAGGCAATGTTACAATTGCCTCATGTACACAGACAACCCTCTCCTCCTTCCACCAAACACTAATACATGTGAGAGATGCAATTATACAGCCAAACTGGAGGCTAAGCTCTCTCAACCCAAGACTGGACCAGGCAGTCAAGAGGAGAAGGGAATTACTTGCCTCACACCACCAGTCTCACATACACTTGTGAAACCAGCATAGGTAAAAAACACACATAAATACACAAAAACATACTCGGAGGCTCTAAATAAAAATATGCAAAAGCAACAGAGACCTCCAAAGCAGACATCCAAGCAACCTCCACCCCCCCCCCCAACACAAATCATGAAACACATACTTCACAAAACCAGTGTGCCAAGCAATCACAGCCCTAAAGGCAAAATAACATACCCAACACACTAGTAATAGGTGACTCTATAGTCAGGCACAATGACGTCCCACTCACTAGTCTGAACAAGGAGAAGGTTACTGTTAGCTGCCTGTCAGGTGCTAGGATCCGCCACATAACACAAGCACTCAGGTCACTCCAGAACAAGTACAAATATGACTCTGTCATTGTCCTTGTTGGTGTGAATGACCTGAGCCATACCTCCCTGGACTACATGAAAAGAGACATGGAGGAGCTCTCTGATCACGTAGCCCAGGCCGGTATGACCCTGACCCTGAGTAGCATCCTGCCTCACCAAGAATGATACAACGGTATAGAGAAAAAAATATCAATTTCAAGAACTGGCTAAGCTTCTGGTGTCATTCAAAGGGGATCCAGTGTCTGTCAGCCTGGGATGACATGCTCGACAAGCCACTCTGCTTTGCTAGAGATGGCTTGCACCTGACACCCTTAGGCTTTCAAATACTGGCCAAGGCACTTTCCACCCCCATAGTGTCTTTTTTTAGGCAAAGCTCAAAAGACAAACCCACCGCCGTAAGTAGCAGAAGTAACAAAAAACTGAGGGTAATGCTACTCAGTGCCAGAAGTCTAAACCTCAAAATGCACACGCTCGTGGCACTCCTCAGTATGGAGGAAACTGATATATGTGCAGTAACAGAAATCTGGTTTAAGGCTCCAGAGAGTACCTCAGCACTACCAGGCTACAACTCATACCATACATTTCGGCCACAAAACTTGGACCGAAATACAAAAGGTGGGGGAGTATCCATATTCATCAAGGATATCCACACCTCCAGGTTAGTGGCACAGCACGATGCTTCAGAGATCATCCATGTGCAACTAACAATGGGCAAAACTGCTATTCAAATTATAGCTTGCTACAGATCACCCACCATGTCCCAGGACCCCCACTCCACATTCCTGGAAACACTGGGAAACATAAAGGTCCTACCAAACACCCTGATAATGGGTGATTTCAATTACCCAAACATTATATGGGAGAACTACTCAAGTACAAACTCCCTTGCCCAACATTTCCTAGAATTTATAAACTCAAACACCCTGGATCAACTGGTCAACACCCAATATATTATATTATATTATAACAATATATTGGACCTGGTCATCAGCAACATGGGAGACCAGTGTTCCATACTGGAGGTCAACCCCTCGCTGATTAGATCTAACCATAAACTAATCACTCTGAATATCCACATTCCGCCACCACCCCCGGTCAAAGAAACCACCATGAAAAACTTTTCAAAAGCAAACTTCACGTTACTTAAGACCGAGGTGGGAAGTTTCAAAGCCCCCATGCTAAAGGATAACGCTGTCCAAGCTGCAAAATCCTTTACTAATGCACTCTATGGGCACCTACAAGAATGCATGGCTCATGCTATCCCAAACAAAACCAAGACTCACTCATCCAAGAAAAGGAAACCAGTCTGGTGGACCCCTGCCATAAACAAGCTATACAATAGAAGGAGGAAACTAGTACAGAAAAGAGTAAAATCCCAAGTAGGGAAGACATCCCTGATCAGTATCAGCAAGAAACTACGTTCCCTCATAAAGTCATCTAAGGCTAGCTTCGAAAGAAAAATTGCCATGGACTCCAAAGATAACCACAAGACATTCTTTAGCTATGTCAAGAATCTAAGTGGCAATTCTCAGATCTGTGTGGAGTTAGTGCAGAATGGCACAAAATACACTGAATCAACCGATATAGCCTACATCCTGGCAGACAGGTTCAGTGCAAACTTCACCCCCCCTCTCACCCCCAAAAGGGCCCATAAGTATACCGGAAGAATGTAGTTCCCCCTGAAATCACAGACACTCAGGTTAAAACACCTCTTTCCAAAACCAAAAACACAGCATCAGTGGGACCGGACGGTGTCCCAAGCTACGTCCTACATGAGCTCAAAGATGAACTAACCCCTCACCTAAACACACTGTTTAAACATAGCCTATCCACAGGCTACGTGCCCACAGAGTGGAGCACAGCAACGGTTATTCCGCTCCACAAAGGTGGAGCCACAACTGACCCCAGGAACTATCGCCCTATAAGCCTGACTAGCTTGGTCTGCAAAGCTATGGAGTGCATCATCGTGGATCTCATTAACAGAGACACTGGGAACCTCCAAACACTGGACCCTACCCAGTTTTGCTTTAAGGGCAGATCATGCCTTCTAAACCTGGTGGACTTCTTTGAGACAGTTACCAAGGCTATAGACGAGGGAAAGGTGGTCCACACAGCCTACCTAGACCTTGCAAAGGACTTTGACACCATTCCCCACTCAGGTATTATAGACAAGCTCACCAGCCCGAACATAAACCCCTACATCACTAGATGGGTTGCCAACTGGCTCACGGACAGAACCCACATGGTAAGAGTTGCAGGAGCTAGGTCTGACTCTAAACCAGTTACAAGTGGCGTTTACCAGGGCTCAGTCCTAGGACCCCTCCTGTTCAGCATATGCTTCTCAGAGGTACAGGCAAGCACAGGAGGACTATGGCTGACCAAGTTCCCAGACGACTGAAAACTAGGGGCTATAATTGACTGTCCGGCTGACACAGATATCCTCCAAAAGGGTCTCACTGAGACAGATACCTGGTGTCAAAACCATGGCCTCAAGCTAAATGCCAAAAAGTGCATAGTTATCCCCTTTGAAAAAAAACAAAATACCTACAAACTACCACATAGGTGGTAGCCCCCTAAATACAGAAGATGTAATAATGGATCTGGGGACTCAAGCAGATAGTAACCTCTCCTTTGATAATCACATTGCCAAAGTGGTTAGAAAAATCCTTCTATGTGGCTCACCTAATCACAAAAGGGTTTGCATCCAGATCAAAAGAGGTCATTGGGCCCCTCTACGCATCACTTATCAGGTCCATCATAGAGTGCAATACCCCATTTGGGATGTACCTTGCAAGACACCTGCAACAACTGGAAAAGACCACAGACGTACCTCACCAAGAGGATCACTGGCCTCAAGCAGATGCCCTATGCAGCTCGACCAAAGAAACTCCAGCTGTACTCGGTTGCATACCGCCTACTCAGAGGTGATCCCTGCCTGACATACAAGGCCATGTCCAACCCAGAATTGATGGACATGCTCCACCTAAAGAAAACCATATCCCCTCGAGCCACACGCTCCAGGGATCTAAACCTCACCACAATAAATAGGACATGCTGGAGGGATAGATTCCTGTCCCAGAGACATCCTATGCTCTGGAACAAGGTTCCAATCTACATTAGGCAGAGCTCCTCGCTAACCCTCTTCAAGAGAAACCTTGATGAATGGATGGGAAACAGAAAGTTTACTCCAGGGATCACTTCAATGGCTCTGCTGGACAGAGGCACAGGGAACTAATCTAAGGGGGCGGCGAAAGCCAACACATTCCAGCTAGGCTTATAAATGCCTTTGGGCAGATAGCCTAGTACCTACCTATGACCCTATGAACCTACTCAATGTGTAGCCATCTTGGTAGTCCCTAAAAAATGTTAGGTTGTTGATCACAATTTTGGATATTGTTCCAAGTAGAAAAGATAAGCATTTTTTATTTTCTGTAATTGAAGTAGTTAAGAACTTTAAGATAAGGTTGGATACAAACGATGAGCTGGACTAGAAGGAATACTCTTCCCAGGGTGGATTGAATGTCTGCAGCCATCCGGGTTTAAGTTATTCAGAAATGTTCAAAATCTTTTTGAAAAGATTGCGTCATGAATTGTGTGACTGTAGTCTTCTTGAAAAAAGGAAATTATGTCATAAACCAGGTGACTATACTCATGTGTTTTATATTATTTAAGAGTTCAGTTGACTTGTTCATACAAAAGCACTTAATGTGTGGATGTATTTTTTAATTAAATCATTTATTTTCAGTTGTATAACAGTGTTAATTTATTTTATTTTGTTTAATTTGTATTTTTATGGTTATTTTGCTTGAGAATGCTTTTTATAGATATTGTTTGTATCATGTTGGAGCCAGGGTTCTCACTACACTTTTCTAGATCAAACTCAGTCATCCTTCAGAAGATTGTAAGAACAATCTTGTCATCAGTCAGCTATAAAAATGTATTGGCAAGAAATACCACAGTTCAGTATACCTTTTCTGGAGCTAGTAATTATAGCACTTAATTACTCATTTAACATATCAATAAGAAATTAGTATAATAAGTCTGTCTTCACTAAACTATACCTGCTACATCATGACAGAAAAAAAACACAAATCTAATTCTGATCTAATTCCGAAAATGTGTCTTAATCCAAAATTTGTGGAATTTCATGCTACAGTTGTAACTACTACTTCCATTGTTTCAAACTGACAATCTGAAGTTATTAATCTTCTTCCTAGTCATCACTGATGGGGTCTGTTCTGAGCTCTTGTAACAGAGTCGACCTTATACCAAGCTTGTGTGCACCAAAAATCCTCGAGTTAAGCTGCTACCCACAATGCCTTTCACTCCGTTACCTCAGATCTCTTTTGCCACGCAGCCATATAGCAGCATTTCACCGACCTCTCCAGCTAAGCGTTTTTATAAGTATTTGTGAGTTTGTTCTTGTCAAATTATTATTTTCCTCCAATTACTCACTCAGCTCTACCCATAGGTATCTCTTTTCTCATACAATTGTTGGTATTTGCCCTCTTTACTCATGTGGTATTTCCAATACCATTGTTGGTATTTCCCTCTCTCTCTTTAACTTTCCTTCTAGTTTAGCATTGTGTGTATTTTTCTATTGTTATGTCTGAAAAGAATGGGACTACAGGTTTTAAACACTGCTCTTCTTGCAGTGGTAATCTACCTAATAGTGATCTGCATGAGGAATGTGTGTATTGTTTGGGGGTTCCGCACTTATCAGTGAAACCTCCCTGTTGACATTTGCACCAGTTTCAGTCAGCGGATGCTGAATGAAAGACGAAATAGTTAATCCTCAAGGGCCTGCTTTCTTCTCCTTTTTCGGAGGCCATTTCTGCATCGGCAGTCTCAACCACTCCTTCTGTGGACAAAAAACATCCTTGTTCTGACTCCTCTTCACCGGCCGGTGATAGGGTCAAGCCTGCTAAGCACAAGGCCTATAAGACTTTTTCTGAGCATCAAATCGCCTCCTTGGTTCTGACCACCTTGGCTCCGAGTTTGGCTCCAGTGGTACATACAGACGTTGTTATGATTGCCTTGTCGGCGCCGGTCCCAGCACCGACAACTACGGCTCCCACTGCAACTTTGGTTCCGAACAGTTTGCCTGTCTCTACCTCGGCACCAATGTCCCCCATCTCTGCTCCGACATCGGTTCCGACAACATCTTCGGAGCCGCTATTTACCTCAACTCTACTGTTCCTGGCTCCTATTATTCCCCTGCTGCCGGTTTTTAAACTGGAATCCTCTGTGCCGTTTTTCAATACATCACTGACCCAGTACTCCCCATCTGTAGACCAATTTGCCGGACAAGCTTTCAGCCACTTTTTGGACCGGCCTGATTCCCCCTTAGGGGCATAGGTAAGGTCCACCAGGAGCCTATCTGAAGTGGATGTGGTGCACCTCTTTGATCAGCTGCTGACTGCCAGGGGACTTACAAATTTTTCTAGACCCCATCTAACTCCGGGTTTTGGGTCCATTGCCCCGGAGACCCCCACGTATTCTCCTTTCTTGGACCCCTCAGTTCCAAGGCTCATATTTCTGATGTCTACAAGAAGACCCCCTTGCCTTGGTGCCAACAGTGACCATGTCTGAGGCTCCGAGGCCTCTTTGGGTGTCTGTTCCGTCAGAACCCACCCTTCCTCAATTTCATGCTTGGGGGGGGGTGGAAACCATGGTTCCGGCCATGATTCTGGTTGTGTCACCAGTTCCGCCTTCGGGTCCGAGGGTGATTCCCGCCCCAGTTTTGCTTGAGGCTTCGTCCCCGGGAGCGGACCATGTGGAGCGGGGTGTGACCCCGGTTCCGAAATTGTCTTCTTCGGTTCTGGGCTCCCATTCCTCATCAGGTGGGCCTACTTTCTGGGTGATGAAGAGGGTGCTTGCTTCGAGCAATCCTCCTACGTCGGACATACCACCTGTTCCCTCTGAGCTGCAGCTATCAAAGGCCAGCCCCCCCCCAGGACTTTGAGAGCACAAGACCCAGGAGACTCCTGTACAGGGTATTTCCCTTTCTGAGTCTTCTTCGGATGCTCCCACCGAAGAACCCCCCCAGAAAAGGGTGTGTAAGATTAAACACATGGACTCCCCAGAGGAGTCTTTCACGGAAGATACAGACTACAATGATGGGGAAGGTCCCCACAGTCACCCCCTGACGATGTCTCATTTGGAGACATCCTGGAAATTTTGAAGCAGAGGGGTGACTGGAAGCCTGCCAACCCTTCCTAGGAGGAATCTGTATTCCTGCAGGCCTTCCGCTCTCAGCCCACTGCTTCTTGGGTGACCCCCCCCCCCCCCCCCGCCGATGAGTTAGTCAGGCTGATCGTGCAGCAGGCATGGAAGAATCCAGACACTGTTGAGGCCATTCCCAGGAGATCAGATACGATACTCTCCGCTCCAGAGGATCAACCCCATTGGTCTAGAGTTTTGCCAGTAGACGCTATGGTTGTGGTGGCGGCCATGAAAAAGGACCTTGCGGAGGAAATTCCTGCTGTCCACCCGCCCAACAGAGAGTCCCGGGTGGTGGACAGGTTAGGGAAGTGAGTGTTTGCTTCAGCAACCTTTGCTGTCAGGTCTCTGAACTTTTTGGCACATTTTACGAGGCTCCAGAGAGATCTCATCACTGAGCTGCCTGGAACTCTCGCGGGTCAATTTTCGGACAGGGCACATGATAAAGTTGCTTCCCAACTTGCCACCCTAGAGTCAGTTTCCAACTCGTCCAAGAGGTTGCTGTCCCATGCAACCAAAGGGGCGGCTAGAGCTGCGGGTACAGGCGTAGTTATGAGACGCCACACCTGGATGCGCATTTGTGACCTCGCTGACTCCTTCAAGTCTTTCTTTTTAAATGCCCCTATTGAACCATCAGCTCTGTTCGGTTCTAAGGTCAAGGACACATTAGCCAGGTGCGAGCAGGAAGGGAAGACCTTGTCTGCCGTGGGTCTACATTTTTTCAAACCTCAGTGCTCCTTCTCCAGGAACCAGAGGATTGGAAATATGTAGCACAAAAAGTCTCAAGGTCCTTTCCATGAAGCATGTGGTGAGGTTCCCCCAGAGGCAGAGGGGGTTCCAACAATGGAAGATGCCCCTTTCAGGGCAGAGGGGGCCCCCAAAATCAGGACTCCAGAGATTCTTTCTTGGGAAGACCGTATCAGCGCTCCTGAAGCACTGCTCGATTGCTTTCCTCTGGAAGCAGTCGGGGCTTGTTTCTCTCTGCACCAAGCTACCTGGCTCTCTATTACAAACAATCAGTGGGTGCAGAGAATAAATTCCCAAGACCTCCAAAATCCCTTCCCGATGTTCCACCCAGTCAAAGGGAGGAAGCAGCTTCCAAAATAAGAAAGCTATGTCAAAAACGAGTCATCCAACAGGTCCCCCCAGACCAGTGCAGATCCGGGTTTTACTCAAGATTCTTTTTAGTGCCAAAAAAGACCGGGGACTGGAGGCTCATTTTGGATTTCAGCCAGCTAAACAAATCAGATGTTCAAACCAAGTTCGGCATGGTCACGATTCAATCCATCCACCCTTTTCCTTGGGAGGGTGTGTAGATGTGCTCGATAGACCTCCGGGATGCGTATTACCACATCAAAATGGACAAATGCTCCAGGAGTCTCCACTTCCGTCTGGGTGCCAATCATTACCAATTCAGCGTCCTGTCATTCGGTCTCTCAAAGGCCCCCAGAGTGTTCACGAAATGCCTAGCAGTGGTCACAGCTCATCTGAGACATCATTGATTCCAGGTGTTTCCGTATTTAGACGATTGGCTCCTCTTCACCCCCACCAAATGCCTCTTGGTCAGGGCCCTCCACTACACTCTAGCACTAGCAGAGTCGCTGGGCATCATCATTCACTGGGAAAACTCCAACCTTCAGCCCTCACAACAGTTGGAATTTATAGGGGCAGTATTCAACACTCAACCAAGTCTGGTCTCTCTTCCCCCTCACAGGCTTCAGTGATTAAGGGCACAAGTTCAAGTGATACTCTGTCAGAGGAAGGTGTCTGCAAGGGAACTTCTTCAGGCTCTGGGGTTTATGGCGGCAGCCATCCCAATTGTTCCCCTAGCCAGATTACATATGAGACTGCCACAATGGCTCCTTTTGTCCCAGTGGATATCCAGTCTTCATCCCCTGAGCTCACAGATTCTCATCACCAACTCCTGCAAACAAGATCTCCTCTGGTGGATGAGTACAGATGAAAATCTTTGGTGTCGCTCCTTTCAGGCTCCACAACCCAGCTCCATGGTGACCACGGATGCTTCCCTGATAGGGTGGGGGGGCCCCTTCCAGGGAAAGTCAGTCCAAGGCACGTAGTCCAGCATAGAGGTTAACTTGCATATCAATGTCCTGGAGTTAAGAGCGGTGCTACTGGCATTGAAAACATTCCATCCGCTCCTTCTGTCAGGAACGATTGCTATCTAGTCGGACAACATGTCCGTTGTCTGGTACATAAACAGGGAGGGACCAAATCCTACCCCCTATGTCGCAAAGCCATGTGAATCTGGCATTAGGCGATAGCTTCCAACAGCTTTCTGATCACAGTGCATATCCTGGGGAACTCCAACATGATTACGGACAAGCTGAGCAGATGCATCCTCCGTCCTCAAGAGTGGTCTCTCAATCTGAGTGTGATGGCAGAAATCTTCAGCCGTTGGGACCAGCCATGCTGCGACCTTTTTGCCTCCCCCCTCAAACACAAAATGCAGCCGCTACTTTGCCCTCTTTCCCCCTCACAGGGAGTCACCGAGAGACGCTTTGACTCACAATTGGCCCACGGGTCTCCTTTGTGCTTATCCTCCGATACCTCTGATCCCTCTTTTTTTTTAAAGAAAGCTATTCAGTTGAGAACAAAGTGATCCTCATTGCCCCATTCTGGCCTCGTCAAGTATGGTTTTCCTTCCTCCGATCTCACCTGTTACAACCTCCTTGGATCCTGGACACTTCTGGTCACATAATCGGATGCTAAATTCATTTTCAACTCCGCTAGCTACTATTCTTCATTACCTCTCTGAGTTGTTTGGCAATGGTGCATCAGCTTCCACCATTCAAGTTCATTTAGCAGCTATTTCCAACTTCCGTAATGGTTCAGATGGAGTCCCGCTTATTTCCACCCAACTTTGCAAGACCTTCCTCAAGGGAATTTCCATAGCAGGCCTCCTATCAGGCAACCGGTGTAGGCATGGAATCTCTCCCAGGTTCTCCAGTCTCTCTCTACCCCCTTTTGAACCTGCTGCAACATGTGATCTAAAATTCCTGTCATGGAAATCTTTGTTTTTGGTGGCGGTCACTTCAGCCAGATGAATATCTGAATTGCAAGCCTTATGCATCAAGAGTCCCTATCTGACCTTCCATAAGGACAGAGTGTCACTTCGTACTAATCCATCCTTTCTTCCCAAGATGGTTTCCGACTTTTCTATTAACCAGTCCATTGAACTCCCTGTATTCTTTCCAAATTATTCAAACAAGGGAGAATACTGTCTGCATTCACTGGATGTTCATAGACAACTGCGTTTCTACCTAGACAGAACTAAGTCCTTTCGCAAGTCAGACCAACATTTCCTTTCCTTTTCTGGTCCAAGAATGGGGTGTGCAGTATCTAAAGTTACTTTGTCAAAATGGCTCAGGGATTGAATTACCTTATCATATTCGCTTACGAATGAATCTAAGCCTGCTCAAATCAAAGCTCACTCAACTAGGGCTATCACAGCGTCTGTTGCCTTCCACTCTAGAGCCTCCATGGATGACATCTGTGCAGCAGCCATTTGGGCTAAATCCCATACCTTCATCAAGCATTACAAATTGGATCTGATCTCCAGGGGAAGAGTGGCCTTTGGCTCAATGGTTCTCAGGAATGTTCTTCCTTAAGGACCACCCAGGTTCTCCAAGTAGCTTGGGATTCTGTCCCATCAGTGATGAATAGGAAGAAGATGAACAACTTCAGATAAAGAAGTTATGTCTTACCATAATGTTCCATCTGAGTTGTTGGTCTTCTTCCAGTCATCACACCCTCCCACCGGCCCCCACCAAAGGCTCCTGGTGGATCTTCTGAGTCTTGTGGTGTTCAGGGTTTTTGCGCAGAGATGGCCTCTGACTTTCTGTTTCTTCTATATGTTGCATGCAAACTCGATCTGAGGTAACTGAGTGAAGGGCTTTGTGGGTAGCAGCTTAGCTCGAGAATTTTTGGTGCACGCAAGCTTGGTGTAAGGCTGACTCGGTTCCAAGGGCTCAGAACCAAACCTATCAGTGATGACTGGAAGAAGATCAACAACTCAGATGAAACGTTATGGTAAGTCATAACTTCTTTTTTGTGTGATTTGCACAAGCAGTTGGAGTGTACCTAGGTCAATTAATATAATTGAATGGAGATTTTTCTCTTCCTCTAAAGTGCAGTGACCTCTGAATTTAGTTGTTTATGTATGCAGAGGAGAGTGTGAGGTTTTGTCCCCACAAAAGCACTTTGACAGTAAAGTAGTCTAATGCCATTTCATTCTGTTTTTTTTTTAATTAAATTTAAAAGCTTTAATATTAGTGAGGAGGTTCAAAACCAGAAGATTGAAAGAGCCAAGGCTATCTTCTAGATCTGACTGAGTAAAGGAATACGTTTAGTAAATAAGTAGGCAATTACAATAAAGCTGCTAGAGGAACACCACTCAGAATAATAGTTTTGCTCAAAGTCTGATTGACACAGTTACACTGGCAACCCATGATTATGGGACAGTCTAACTGATTTTAGAACTTCTAATATATGGAACTGTATGAGTGTGCGTATTTGTAGGTTTGATCATGCCAAGTAATGCTGGCTATTATTTTTTCAGCCCAAGCAATGTTTTACATAACACAAATTAAAAACAGGCTTAGAAGGAAGTGATATGGGGAAAGTATGAATAATGACTAGATGATCTGATCTGAAAGGGTGACTCCACCCAAAAACATAGTTAACTTCAGTGCAGAGTTAGATTTTCACTAATATAATTACTTATGTATAGATTACTACACAACTGCCTCAGTTATCTTTTAGTTTTCTGTTTGTTTTTTTACTACCGTGATTTTAGGAAGGTCTCACCATCTCTTTTCTCTGTCTCAGCTTGTGCCACGTGGGGAAGACCAGATTCTTTCTTTAGTTTTAGTTTACTGTTACTTTAGTTTTTACTGCCCACAGTTTTATATTTTGAGATCTGTCTTGGCAATATCAGTAGAAATCCATAAAGCACAAGTACAGATAAAGTGAAATTCTTTTTGTAGGCAAAACCGTGAAAAGAATAAATCAATTAACTGGTATCTATATACAGAGATAAGGGATCAATGACTGGAAAGTGCAACTGCAGTATTGATGTTGGTCAGTTTCCAGAAAATTAAGAATAATATGAAACACCAGCTAATCATAGTTCACTGATCAAAAGTATACTCTCATCAAATATGTATACTGATAGCGTAAAGGTGTTTATTGAGAGTGGGTGCATGAATGTGGATGTTGTCAGGTAGGTGGAATATATCCTGTTATCCTATACAGTAACTCCTCTGTTCCTATATTAGGTAGATTTTTAGTTTGTCGTGTGCGTGTCTGCTTGTGAATACCCCTAAGTGACTGAACAATCAGGGATGTGTGTGTAAGGTGAGTAACGTGATGAGTTTAGAACTTACCATGTGTCTGCAAAAAAACTATTGTGATGTGTGTGTGTGCGTGCGTGTGTGTGTGTCTGTGTGTCTTGTGTGTCTGTGTTTGTGTGCATGTATTTCCATGTGAATGTGTTTGCAATCAGTAAACCAGTTAACAAGTGTGCTCAACTGATGTTCTTATTTTTTTACTAAGAGGCTCTTGACTAGTTTGCTGTTAGTATTGAGCAGCATATTCTTATGACAGTGAGGGGAAGAAATACAGTGCAGCTTTGCTTGAACTACAACTACAAATACCTAACAAAAAAATGAAATTCAGCTACTTTGGAAAAATATTTAAATGGTCAGTGATATTTTTAACACTGTGCATGTAGCATAGATCAGGACACTTCATTAAGAAAAAAAGCACTAGTACTGTTTCCAAAAGATATTTTATGTTAATGGCTCATTGTATCATAAGTGAATGTGGAAACAAACAAATTAATTCCCCTCTTACATTGAGGATACAAAGTGCTCCGTGAACAGTAGGCAGTCTAAACAATAAATGTCACTTTAGTATAGTATTCCCAGTCTGGCCAGTTTGAGTTGCGACAGTTGTAACACATACTACAGCAAAAGTGAAAAGAGATGGAGAGGTAGAAGTTAAGTTACACATGAAAAAAAGAGAAAAATGAGAAAAAATAAAGAAAATCAATATTGTTTGAATGTTAAGTTCAGGTCAGTGTTGAGAGAGTTTTCTTCCATTTTCAGTTTCATACACTGATTTTAGGTATTTTAAATAGAAAGGTCTCTCAGTACTCAGTGACAGCATATTTGGGGTACACCTATACATTTCCTTCAGGAATGTCATGTTCCAGAATATGCATTGCATAACCCCTTGTTTGCTTGCTTACTGATTTTAAGGTAAACACAGTGAAGTCGCATCTCATTTTGGGAGATATGCTTTAGTCACACACTTTACAAAGCAATCCTGTACTTAAAGAGAAAAATGTCCATGAACTCCAGAGATCCTTCTAATCAATGGTAAGAGGTAAGCAATTTTCTTATTTTTCTTCATGACGTTTAGTTTGTTCTCCTACCATAGACTACCTTAGTAGAAAACAAAGTCAAGCACTTTATGCAGTAGGTAAAACAGAAGGTTCAAACCCATTTAGATAATTTCACAAGTCCTATTGTACTGGTATCCCAGAAATTATCATAGTTAAGTTTATCAGTTTCTTAAATTCTTCTCTGAAATTACCAAACCAGTTCTTTTATAATGTAATGAATATCTTGAGCAGTATTGATAAACATTGTCTGCAGTACACAGGACTAGTAAGCTGGCATTTCCATGTACAGCAACTTCAATGCATTTCATACAGACACACACACACACACACACACACACACACACACACACACACACACACACACACACACACACACAAAAAATCCTGAACTGCTGACCATGTATGGAAGCACATTGGAGCACTTTGATGTCCCAGGAAAGACATACTATGTAAATGATAGCAGCTAGTATGATAATCCTGGTGATAGTGATTCACAAAAGGAAGAACAGCACATCCACCTGGGTTATTACCTTTGGAAGTGGCAAAACATGGACAAAGGCCACATCTTACTTCACCCCTTTCCCCACCTTTCTCCATCACTGTCCTTGTCATTTTTATGATGGTTACTGCGTCATGACCTTAGATACCGCATACCCCCCATCACAATTAATGACACAACTGAATGCCCAACAATAACACACACTTTAGAAAAAAAATGATCCGTCTACCTCTTGGCAGTCCGTAATTTTCAGATTTACCTGGTGTACCTAGACATAAACTTTTAAATTGTTCTGCTCATAATAAATAAATAAATAATTAAGTAAGTAAAAACAAAGTTACTCACTGAATGGTATGCACTCTGCAGACTACCAGTTCCTCAGGAATTGCATTTAAATATAAATCCTTTAAAACGTGTCTCTTGGGCATTTGCCTGTTGCGTTTGAGAGAAGTATACCCTTTTCCCATAGTTTTGATCCTTGTGTGCTAACACAGAGACCCAAACATTGTGGCCATATTTGACCAACTTAAAGATTCAGGTTTTCACATCCTCATCTCTGCTAATCTTTTTGTAGTTTTTACTTGTAGAATATGAAAACAAAAGGAAGTTGTATGTAAGTGAATCCTTTATTAGCTATTTAGCCAAGCTGGAATGCTAGCTTTTGGGGCTACTAAGTCACATCATAGAAAAAAGATGTGACCGCGCTGCTTTATTAACCAGTAACAGTATTACTTAAAGAATCTCCACTCTAAAACTAAAAATATTAATTTTCATCATATTTTTATGTTTTGGTTGCTATTAAATGCATCAGAATTGCACTGTTTCTTCCCTGTAATGAATCTATGAACAGTTCATTGCACACTCCTCTCATTTTTCTAAAATAGTGTTTATTTTACAAGGTATAGTTTACACTTGCTAGAACTTACTATTAAAGGTCAATGAAAAATGTGTTCTCAATGATTACACTTTTGAACTAGAGTGCTTGCTACCATAGTGAAAGACTTCCCACAGAGTGACACACACACACACACACACACACACACACACACACACACACACACACACACACACACACACACACACACACACACACACCACAAAGAAAGAAAGGAAATAGTATAACTAGATTTGTCTTAACACTTTTTTAAATTTGTTTTAGTCACTTTTGAACATCATTCTGTTTTAATGTTACATTGTAACTGCCTTCATATCCTGTTTTCTGATTTTCTTGTTTTGTCCATTTTTATTTTTCATTTATTTTATTTCACTTTCTTTAGTTCTTTATGTTGGAAATTTTTGTCAGTGATAATATTTTTCAGTTTTGCATGTTTGTATTTATTTTTATTAAGTATTCATTTCATTGCCATACAGTATGGTCTTGCAGTTTGTGACATCCTTCAGAAAGGAAGAGTATAAGATGTTTATTGCTTGTAAGTGGGCTTCTGCTGCTTTATTTGTTTAGACGCTGCTGTCGTGTTTTAAGTGATGTCCTTCTATATCACTGTTGTAGTATCCAAAACAGAAAGTAGGAATCTCCAGCTCAAGGCAACCTGACACTCTGACTGTATACAAAAGCCTAATGCTCCCACCACAGAACATAGGGCATAAAAGGGATGTACGGATGCAACTACCAAGAACTTCTTTGCCACCAATTCAAATGACATTATTGCTAGTTGGTTTCAATGTTGCGCTGATGTACTGAATACTTAAAAACTTATACTTTCTTCTTGGTTTGTACTGAATACTTAGCTATCAGGTAAGTACTGGGTTTTTTTTTTGTTTTTTTTTGTTTTTTTTTTTACTTTTCTTGGTCTTGTATTTTATTTTGCTACCTAGAGTTCATATCATCCAAGAAGGGAAAATGTCAGTTTGGGAGGCAGATTCCCTGTAAGAATTGTCACGGACAGTGTCTTTTTTGTTTGGGTTCTTCCCACAACCATACCTCTTGTAGTATCTGTAAGCCATTTGTGACTAAGACACTTAGAAGCTGTCTTCCCTGACCATTTATCTTGAAAAACCAATGGCCCAGGGTACCATGGCAGAATCCTTTAACCCGAAGATACTCCCACTAAGTAAGAAGGTCAAGAAGTCTCGGCTGGATTTTTTAGCTGTCCAGCCTCTACCAGGTGTATCTCTAGATGCGGGTAATAACTTTGTAGGTCATTTGTTATCTAAATCAGATCAGCTCCCACAACTCATCTGAAACCAGCATGGATCTGTCTTTTTGCACATCCTCTGAGGCTTTGCAGGCATCTGCTGCAGATGTTGAGGGGAAACCACGGTTGATTTCGGAGGGTCCTAGAGGGATTCCGCAGATATTGGTCAGGAAGGAGGTTCTGGTTTCTCCTATCGAATCTCGTCAAGGTTTGGAACCTCCTGTATTTGTTAGGACTGATGTCCCTTCCAAGAAAAGACAAAAATTAAAGCACATTTCAGTCCACGCTTAGGATCCTCAAAGGGAATGGCAAGACTTTACTCAGGGCTTGTTTTCTGCCTTGATGGCCCTAAAACCTTATAAAGGGATTTCAGCACCTGCTTTTTCTTGGATCTTTACACCTTCTAAATGTCTTATGGAACCACATTCCTTGGATGAGGATTTGGTGTCTGATGAGAGGGGTCTTTGTCCTACTCTTTGTAGATGCCTTCACCTTTGGCTTATAGTTCGGATGAAGAGGACCCTGTTAGCCCTGAGTTTCCTTTTGAGGAATTGTCCTTTGGGGAGAATTTTTAGGATGATGGAATACTTCAAGTAGGATTATTCTCAAGTGTTTGCTATTCCGAGACTATAGTATGAGTTGCTTCAGGTGGATACTCCTGAGCCATCAGCAGTTCCTCCTGTGTTGGCTGCCATGTTAGATACTTTCATTGCTGCTTCCAAGTCTCCTGATTCTCCGCCTCCTGCTCCTAAGAAACCTGATAGCTTCTACAAGGTTCCTGAGGATTGTCAGTTTTTATTTAAATGTCCTTCTGTTGATTTTGCTGTGGTGTCAGTCTCTTCTAACAAACTTTCTAACCTATTGCCCTCTTCCTAATGTTTGCCTTCTGATAAGGATAGTAGTGCAATGGAGAAGATTGGTAAGAAACTTTACAATGTCTACTTTGACCTTTAGGGCTGTAAATTACCAGACCTACATGGCCAGCTGTGATTGCTCATGACTGTCAGGTTATCTCTGACCTCCATCATTCTGAAAGCAAATCCTCTGCCTTATCTATTTTAGGTTCTGCTTCTCAAGTTGCTCACCACTCTATTAAGTGTAGCTATGATGCTGCTGATGCCTCTTCCAGGGCTGCAGTTTTTAGGTTTGTCGTGAAGCATCATTTTTGGCTTTGTCTCTAGTTTTTCCCTGAGGGCATTAAGGTCAAGTTGTTGGATATTATAAACATCTTTTTGGGACTGCTGCTGCTGACATCTTTAAGTCTCTTCAAGAGAAAGGCAAAGCCTTGCAGGACCTTAAACATATTTTTTGTCTTTTGTATCCCTAAGTTTCAGAAGAATTACTCTTCTAGATCTTCTTTTATCCAGAAGCAGCCCCACCATGCCTCCAAGGACAGGAAGGGTGGTAGGTATGTCCCAGAAGCCTTCTTTATCTGATAAGTCTGTTTCTCTTTGACAGTTTGCTCCCTTACTTTTAGACCAGGTTCCTTTGTCCTTTCGGCTTTCCCTTTGTCTTCCAAATTGGCTTCTCATCAGTTCAGACTCTTGGGTTTTTTCTATCATCCATCAGAGTTACTTAATGGTAAGGGATTCCTTGACCTCCACTAGAGCAACTTCTTCATTTCCTTGAAGTTCTAGGGTCCCTGGTGAACCAAAGAACCATTCAACCTGTCCCCCTTTCCAAGTGGGAAAGAGTTTTTATTCCAGGATGTTCCTGGTTCCTTAAAAGGAGGGTACTTGGAGAGCTATTCTGGATCTGTCCCAGCTCACCACCTTTCTCAATGTCCCTTTTTTTTGGATGCTTACTCTTCAAACTCTGTTTCCTCTTTTATTACTCCAGGCTTTACTGGTGTCCTTGGAGATGAAAGATGCTTAGCTTCATATCCCTATTCATCCTGTTTTCATGATTTTTTGTGTTTGTCTGTGACTTCCTTTCATTTTCAGTTCTCTGCTTTACTCTTTGTCCTCTCTACTGTCCCAAGGGTATTCACAAAATGCCTATCTCATGCAGTTGCTTTCTGCAGGCTCCAAAGTATTCAGATTTTCCTTATCTAGATGACCTGTCACTTCAAGCACCTTTTCCAAGTCACCTGTTACAGGATCTGGAGTTCACCATCTCTCTCCTTCAATGTCTGGGGTTCACTAATAACTTCCAAAAGTCCATCCTCACTTCCTGTCAAGATCATGTGTGTCTGGGATGCAGGATTCAAACAGTGCCAATGTTGGCCTCTCTTCCACCTCATAAGTTTTGTCATTGGCATCCTTCTGTCAGTCTCTTCTTCCTTTGACTGCCAGTCCAGCCAGGGAGTTTTTTCAGGCCGTGGAATTCATGGCTTTGCCTATTCCTATGCTTCCCCTTGCCAGACTCTATATGCGGAAGCTGCAGTGATACCTCAAGTCAGTTTAGCTGCAGCATTGTTACCCTCTGGATTTCAGTGTACCTCTCCTTCTCTGTCAAAAGAAGGAATTAGAGTGGTGGATTCAACAGTTTGCTGATGAGGAGACCAGAGACCCAACTCTTTTAGTTGACCAAAAGAAGCCCCCCCACCTCACATCTGAGGCACTGGTGAACAGTTCCTGAGTAGGGAACAGAGGCTGAAAGGGTGGTTTCTTTTGGTCACCTAAAAGATCTGGGTCACTGGTCTCCTCATCAGAAGTCAGAACATATCAACAGCAAAGAGATGAGACCTCTAATTCTGGCCACTCAAGCTTTTTACCCTATGTTCTCTCCAGGCTCCTTGAAGGTGTTCACAGACAACACTACAGTGATGTGATATGTCAACAAGCAGGGAGGCAGAAAATATTACCTTCATTGCAGGATGGCTCTTCAGGCTTGTGAGATGCATCTCGGTTATCAGTTAACTCTTCAGGAAGTATACATTCCTTCAGAACACAGTCTAGCGGCAGACTCTCTGAGCAGGTCCATAACACAGGCTCATGAATGGATGCTTCGCAGAGATGTGTTTTGAGACATTGTCCATCAGTGGGGTATTCCTCAGGTAGATCTTTTTGCCTCCCCTCTGAACAGGCAGCCTTCTTTCTTCTGTCTCAGAGTACCATGCCATCTGGCATGGAAGATGGGCACCCTTTCTTTTCCTTGGAAAGGGGATGCTTTTTATGCTTTCCCTCCTCTTCCTCTACTTCCAAGAGTCCTACAGAAGATTCAGCTGGATTCCCCAAAAATCTTACTGATGACTCTCTTTTGGCCAAGACAGGACTGGTTCCCCCTCTTAATGCATCTGGTCAAGGGCAACCAGCACAAGTTACCTCACTGGTTGGATCTCCTCACACAGGATAAGGGGACTCTCATCCATCCTCACTTGTCCACTCTTCAACTGACACTGTGGATGATAAGCTTTTGATCCCTTTCAGGCACCCCTTTTCTAAGAATATGCTGAAGGTTTTACAGGAGGCAAGGAAACCCTAAACCAGAAAATTTTATATGTCCAAAGGGAAAAGATTTCTGTCTGGCGCCATGCTTGTAACCAGGAACCTTTTTCAGTGGCGGTCCCTCTGGTCCTCTCTTATTTGTGTGAGTAGCTCCAGTTTGGCCTTATTCCTCCTCATTGGGAGATTAATTTTGCTTTGGAAAAATTGAGTAAGGCTCCTACTGAGACAGCAGATTCTGCTTATTTACAGCATTAAACCTGGAAGACTGTTTTGTTGCTGACTCTTACTTCTGCTCAGAGTTTCTGAGCTCCAGGCCCTTATCGGCATTCCTCCTTTTTTTTTTTTTTTTATATACAGGGACATGGTGTCCCTTCGTACTAATCCTTCTTTTATGCCCAAGGTAGTAAATGCGTTACCCTTGAATCAATTGGTACAACTCCCTTCCTTTCTCCCTTCTCCTCAGTGAGTTAGTGAGAGGGTTCTGCATACCTCGGACAGCCCGGGTACTATTTGGTTAAAACTAAGGCAATTCAAAAGTCTGATCAGCTTTTTTGTTTCCTTTCATCCAAGGATATTGGGTTTGGCTGTATTTAAGCAAACCATCTCCTCATCGATATCTAAGGCCATTTCCTTTTGTTATACTTTTCATGGCAAATCTTTGTCTACCTCTGTTAGAGTTCATTCCACTAGGGCTCTTGCCTCTTCTGGTGCCTTCTTCAAGTAGTTGGACAACAATTCCATCCTTGAAGCTGCTACTTGGCCTTCAGTGCATACCTTTACTAAGCATTATAAGTTGGATATGGTTTCTAGGGCCAGAGCAGGTTTTGGTGAAACTGTTTTGTGTGGGTTTGTTAAGGGCTCTTCTCAGCCTTTCACTTCCCATTCTATTTCTTGAACTTTTTTACTCTACATTCTGTTTAGGATACTGTAACAGTGATATAGAATAACATAATACAGTTGTGTGAAATGTTCTCGCTGATAGTTTCCCCTTTTTTTTCTGCATTTTTTCCTTCTGGATGTATGTTGACTCCTTCATCCTATGGAGACTATTCTATTCTAGGGCAGTTTAGTTCTGGGTAGTCATGTGCGTACGTTCCTTTTATGCCCTACATTTTGTGCGGGGAGCATAAATGTGACGTACAGCACATATAAAATTATTAGGCTTTTGTATGCTGTCCAAATGTCGGGCTGCCCTGGGCTGGCAATCTCTACCTTCTGTTTAGGATACTGCAGTAGTGAAGAGAAGGATATCTACTGTTATGGTAAGATTTTACACAACTGTACTTTGTTAATTTTCTTTGAGTCTGAGTGATGTCAGTCATAGGCTGTGTGTTAACTTTCCTGAATAGTGTCATTTATTTTGGACCTGACCTTCATGCTGTGAAGAATGGAGTTTTTGGATTTTTATTATTATTTTGCATTTTAACATACCAGATTGATCAGCAATCTCCGGGGTCTTAAGTGTTGTGTTTTTAACTGTATGCACTGATGGAGCCAAATGGAGCAGTTCATCTGTTTTTTTTTTTTTTTTGTCTTCTTGGCTTCTTTGTTTATTTTTCAAGTAATTGTTATTTTTGGATTTTTGGGAAATTATTTATTTTCTGCTTTTTGAATTGGTGGTTGCGTTTAACCGTTTCTTTTTTCATTTTATGTAGTGCTTTTTTTTCTTTGGTTTTAGTTGTCTGGCTTTGTATTGGTGAGAGTATAGAGGTTTGTTTTTTTCCCTGTTGTTAACTGCCAGTGTGACTAAGTACAGTTCAGATTTGTCTTTTGGTACTGATTTCTTTAGAATAAATTCCTGCGCTGAGTAGATTTCCCACCGCAGTAGCAATCCATCATGAGAGGGTAGTGTATTTTTGAATAATTTTGCTTCTATGCATTTGCTAGGGATCACTGTACTGAGATAGTTATTTTTCACAATCATTGGCTTGTATCATT
This sequence comes from Protopterus annectens, assembly GCF_019279795.1. NCBI lineage: Eukaryota > Metazoa > Chordata > Ceratodontiformes > Protopteridae > Protopterus > Protopterus annectens. Next base: position 353,715,020 of record NC_056751.1, read on the forward strand.
TGCCTGATTTTTTTTTGTAGTGATACTTGTTTGGCCTGGCAGAAAAAGGATGGTACGTTATCTGGAAATGTATATTTATTTATATTAAGACTATTGACCCTGTAGTGGACAGTTTCTTCAAAGATGCAACGTCTATTGTTTGTTTTAGAATTCTTTGATTTTGTATTTTATATTTTTGTCAGACACATTAGCCTATCCCTTGCCTGTATTACAGATGACTTTTTTATGGCTGTGATACCTTCATTGCCTGTGCTTGCCATTTGGATCTGTGACACCAGCATTTGTGTAGGTGTCTTTCAGTAGTAGTAGAATTTAATGCAGTTGTATTTCTTATGTAGTTTATTTCTTTTGTTGGTGGCTATAACTTGTATCTTATGTTACCTTTTCCACATTTTCTTAATCTAGTAGAAGTCACACCAGGAAGTCCCAAAAGAGAACGCCAGCAGACTGTATTCTTTAATATGAACGCAGTTTTATTTTTTTATGAAAAAGCGTTTTCGCCACAAAAAAGCAATGCAGCTTCTTCAGATGAACATTAAAAAACTCTATGAGTTTAAGTACACACACAACCGGAAATATAAGTTACGTCACTAGATGATCAATTAACCTATTATCTCACAACATGTTACAAAAACCTTCCCCACAAATATTAATGCAAAACTACATCCTCAAAGTAATAGCATGACAGTAAAATCAATTGTAAAAGTCACTCATAAAAAACATTAAATACCTTAATTATAAAATTTAAATTAAAATATTAATCAAAATAAACAAGAATAATTAACAAATAGCTATCTCAAGTAACTACGTAGTTTTAAAACTGCATTTATATTACAGTTTTCATTGAGTCCCGGAGCTTTAAAGGCATTCAAAGATAATTGCCATTCAAGCTCACGGGACTCTAACATCAATGACAATGGTCCACCTCTAATGCTCCCTTGTAAATGGTCAATACCCATAAAGGCAAAAGAGTGTCCTGGATTTTTGTCAACATGCTTAGCTAGAGCATTATCCCCCTTATTTTTCTTTATAGCGTATATATGCTGGTAAATACGCTCTCTGAGTTTGCGGTCCGTCTTCCCAATATAGAAGGCTGGACAGCAAACACAGAATGCAGCATAAACAACAGAACAAGTTTGACAGTTAATCTTGTGGTTAATATGGAATTTCCTATTCCCAATGTTAAAGGAATTCCCAGGTTTAATGTACTTGCAATAATTACAAGAACCACACTTAAATGTCCCTTTTTGCCTAGAAAACGAAAATTCATTTCCTTTTCTTTGTACCAGTTCTTTAAGATTACTATCCCTTTTAAATACTATTAAAGGAGACGAACCCAATTTTTCAGCAAGGTCAGCTGAACCAGAAATAAAATGCCAGTTCTTTTTAATGATGGACATGATAGCCATGGCATTCACATTAAACGTAATAATGAAGCTAAGATTGAACTGTTTTTCACGATATGTGTCATCCAAATTTTGAACTTCATTTAAAGGAGTGTCACCTGTTGATGTTAGAACATCCTGAATAACAATGCTCAAAGGAGTAGACTGGTCTAAAAGGGGCTTGAAGTAACCCTCAGTCCTTTTCAAGCTAACCTCGTTAAACAACTCATCAAACAGTTTGGTAGGGTAACCACGTTTACAAAACATGTCCTTCAAAAGAGAGCATTCGCTGAGAAAGCCAGTTAAAGTACTGCACATTCTTACAGCTCGGACCAGCTGACCCTTTATAATAGCCCTTTTCTGTCTATATGGATGTGAACTCGAGAAGTGCAACAAGGAGTTGCAAAAGGTCGGCTTTCTGTAAATGGAAGATGTTAATACATCAAGCCCCTTGACCAACTTGACATCAAGGTAGTCTATCTCCTTTGTAGAAAAGTTCGAAGTAAACTTCAAGAAAGTGGTGGTTTTATTGATAGTATTTACAAAAACGTCAGCACTCTCATTATCACCTTTAAAAAGGATGAAAATATCATCCAGGAATCTAGTGTAAAAGGTGATAAATTTCATCATTTCAGGATTACTAAAAACAAAGTGCTTCTCCCAAAAAGCGACAAAGAGATTCGCCACACTAGCACCACAGGGTGAGCCCATGGCCACACCCTGTTTTTGCAAGTAAATCTCCTTGTCAAAAATAAAAAAATTGGATGTGAGGACAATTTCCAATAGCTCAGAGACCAAATTAATATCTGACTTTGGTGCCCCCATTTCGGTCAACAATACCCCAATCCATTCCACTGCTTCTATATGTGGAATGGAGGTATACAAATCTATTACATCAATTGTTAGGAAGTTATTGCGGCCGTCGAAAGGTATTTTATTAATATTACTTAAGAATGACCATGAGTCCTTACAGATGCTTGGAATTTGTCTGATGTATTTAGACAAAATATTATCTATGAGCCTAGAACACGGGTGAGTCATCGATGAACGACCATCAACTAAGGCTCTCATGGGAGGATTTGAGGCATCCTTATGGATCTTGGGGATGCCAAACATCACAGGGATTTTAGCTGGAAAGATATCAATGAAATTATATAAATCAATATCTATCAAACTCTATGAGTGACTTTTACAATTGATTTTACTGTCATGCTATTACTTTGAGGATGTAGTTTTGCATTAATATTTGTGGGGAAGGTTTTTGTAACATGTTGTGAGATAATAGGTTAATTGATCATCTAGTGACGTAACTTATATTTCCGGTTGTGTGTGTACTTAAACTCATAGAGTTTTTTAATGTTCATCTGAAGAAGCTGCATTGCTTTTTTGTGGCGAAAACGCTTTTTCATAAAAAAATAAAACTGCGTTCATATTAAAGAATACAGTCTGCTGGCGTTCTCTTTTGGGACTTCCTGGTGTGACTTCTACTTGTTTTTTCACTCGTGTTCTGGTTACTGGTTTCATGGCTACGGGTAGCCCAGCGAGTCCTGCCAGTCCTAACATCTTTGGAACTAAACCAAATGAGGTTCAAAACCAAGGCACTGATGTGTCTGCCTTACTTTCGTTACTTACACAGAAAGTCGAGCAATTGAATGCTCGTATCGATGGTATGCAGCAAGGTTTTGCTTTGTACACACAACCCGCTCGTACAGCTGGTCCTTTTACTCCAGGGCAAGGTTCCGGTGAGTCGATTATACCGGCAGGGCAACCGGTCAACGCTGCAGCTGCAAATGGTACTGTTTCATCTTCCGGTTGGTGCCCTCAAGCTACGCAGATCCGAGGCGACCTTAGTAATGGAGGTCGGTTTATGGCAGTAGAACGGTCTGTTGGAGTGGATGCATCTTCAAGTGGCGCTCATGGGTCTTCTAGACCGGCGGTTCATCCAGTCCCTGTTGGTGGATTTTCTAATACTCCTCCAGGACGTAATGCCCACTTTTCCTTGTCCGAATGGATGAGCAATACAGGTACTTTCACTTTTTTAACCAGCAATGACAGCTTTGGAACTGAATCTAACAGCAACGCCGGGCAAGCCGGTAGTTTAACTGACAAACTTAAAGTGCTTGACACTAAGCTGGTTAAACTCAAGAAGTTACAGCTTGAGTCGGCCTATTTCCAGCAATGCTTAAACGAGCATTTAATTCCAAAAGGTTTAAGAAATAATTTTTCTCCCTCTGGACTGTTATATGATCTTTCTTTTTTTACAGACCTTAGGAATTTGTTCCAGGAACAGGGGGAACAACTTCTACAGCTTATTATTAAGCACTATTCTGTTCATATTTGTAAATTAACTGAAGAAATCAACATGTTGGACTCAGTTATTAAAGTTGATACTGATTTTTTGCAGTTTAATTACGATTATAATCGTATTTTTGTTAGTATAGATGCTCTTTTAGAAAAATTAAGGGCAAATAAAAACAAGAAGCTGATCAGGGACAGATTGGCTTACCAACAAAAGAAAGCCTACCCTAACTTGGAAATCAGGTCACTAGATCAAGGGCAACATGGTGTGAACGATTCAATTCCATCTAGAGACCGTGGAGACGATGAGGGTGGATTGGACCCCCTGAATGAATCGGAGGATAATTTTAATCCAGTGGTTAGGAGGAAAAACAGGGGTATGGCAAATAAAAATTCGAAGAACGGCCATGCTAAAAAAGGTGGATATCCCTACAACAATGGAGGGGTTTTTTTAGGGACACGGAGCAACAAGGCGAATTTGGCGGCGACGAACACGAACAGATACCATTAACTTCTGCCTACCCTTCTATTGATGGTCCAGTATCTGATGGCCCTAGGATAATTACTAATCTAAAGGGTGACTTCAAGATCTATAATTTCTCCATGGTTGATATTGAACAAGATCTAGTTGAATTACTAGCATTGGGCTACACCTTTGTTCCATCTACCACTGGTAACTTGGCTAAGGCAATTATTGACTTGAAAATTTTCACTCGTAAGCTGAATTTGAAACTTTTTTTCAGTGACCATGTTACTAATGCATTGCTTGGTCTTAAAATGCCTAGTTTATTTAACCCACCCTTGCATGACAATTTACAACTGTTTGAGAACATGTGTGAAGTTGATATTAGGCATTTATTTTCATCAACACAGGGTAAGATTGACTTTTCTAAGTTCAACATTACCAAAGAGCAAGCAGCAGGCCTTCGCCATTTGAGTGAATTACCTATCCGAGTAGTTAAACCGGATAAAGGAGGGGGCCTAGTAATCATGGATGAGCTTGATTATAAGGATAGAATGCACCTTATTTTGAACAGCCCAGCTTACGGTGAGGCCTCTTTGAACGAGGTTAATGTCACTCATGGTCGTATTAGAGGCTATTACAGGGATTTATATTTGGGTGAAAAAATAGATATTGATTTATATAATTTCATTGATATCTTTCCAGCTAAAATCCCTGTGATGTTTGGCATCCCCAAGATCCATAAGGATGCCTCAAATCCTCCCATGAGAGCCTTAGTTGATGGTCGTTCATCGATGACTCACCCGTGTTCTAGGCTCATAGATAATATTTTGTCTAAATACATCAGACAAATTCCAAGCATCTGTAAGGACTCATGGTCATTCTTAAGTAATATTAATAAAATACCTTTCGACGGCCGCAATAACTTCCTAACAATTGATGTAATAGATTTGTATACCTCCATTCCACATATAGAAGCAGTGGAATGGATTGGGGTATTGTTGACCGAAATGGGGGCACCAAAGTCAGATATTAATTTGGTCTCTGAGCTATTGGAAATTGTCCTCACATCCAATTTTTTTATTTTTGACAAGGAGATTTACTTGCAAAAACAGGGTGTGGCCATGGGCTCACCCTGTGGTGCTAGTGTGGCGAATCTCTTTGTCGCTTTTTGGGAGAAGCACTTTGTTTTTAGTAATCCTGAAATGATGAAATTTATCACCTTTTACACTAGATTCCTGGATGATATTTTCATCCTTTTTAAAGGTGATAATGAGAGTGCTGACGTTTTTGTAAATACTATCAATAAAACCACCACTTTCTTGAAGTTTACTTCGAACTTTTCTACAAAGGAGATAGACTACCTTGATGTCAAGTTGGTCAAGGGGCTTGATGTATTAACATCTTCCATTTACAGAAAGCCGACCTTTTGCAACTCCTTGTTGCACTTCTCGAGTTCACATCCATATAGACAGAAAAGGGCTATTATAAAGGGTCAGCTGGTCCGAGCTGTAAGAATGTGCAGTACTTTAACTGGCTTTCTCAGCGAATGCTCTCTTTTGAAGGACATGTTTTGTAAACGTGGTTACCCTACCAAACTGTTTGATGAGTTGTTTAACGAGGTTAGCTTGAAAAGGACTGAGGGTTACTTCAAGCCCCTTTTAGACCAGTCTACTCCTTTGAGCATTGTTATTCAGGATGTTCTAACATCAACAGGTGACACTCCTTTAAATGAAGTTCAAAATTTGGATGACACATATCGTGAAAAACAGTTCAATCTTAGCTTCATTATTACGTTTAATGTGAATGCCATGGCTATCATGTCCATCATTAAAAAGAACTGGCATTTTATTTCTGGTTCAGCTGACCTTGCTGAAAAATTGGGTTCGTCTCCTTTAATAGTATTTAAAAGGGATAGTAATCTTAAAGAACTGGTACAAAGAAAAGGAAATGAATTTTCGTTTTCTAGGCAAAAAGGGACATTTAAGTGTGGTTCTTGTAATTATTGCAATTACATTAAACCTGGGAATTCCTTTAACATTGGGAATAGGAAATTCCATATTAACCACAAGATTAACTGTCAAACTTGTTCTGTTGTTTATGCTGCATTCTGTGTTTGCTGTCCAGCCTTCTATATTGGGAAGACGGACCGCAAACTCAGAGAGCGTATTTACCAGCATATATACGCTATAAAGAAAAATAAGGGGGATAATGCTCTAGCTAAGCATGTTGACAAAAATCCAGGACACTCTTTTGCCTTTATGGGTATTGACCATTTACAAGGGAGCATTAGAGGTGGACCATTGTCATTGATGTTAGAGTCCCGTGAGCTTGAATGGCAATTATCTTTGAATGCCTTTAAAGCTCCGGGACTCAATGAAAACTGTAATATAAATGCAGTTTTAAAACTACGTAGTTACTTGAGATAGCTATTTGTTAATTATTCTTGTTTATTTTGATTAATATTTTAATTTAAATTTTATAATTGAGGTATTTAATGTTTTTTATGAGTGACTTTTACAATTGATTTTACTGTCATGCTATTACTTTGAGGATGTAGTTTTGCATTAATATTTGTGGGGAAGGTTTTTGTAACATGTTGTGAGATAATAGGTTAATTGATCATCTAGTGACGTAACTTATATTTCCGGTTGTGTGTGTACTTAAACTCATAGAGTTTTTTAATGTTCATCTGAAGAAGCTGCATTGCTTTTTTGTGGCGAAAACGCTTTTTCATAAAAAAATAAAACTGCGTTCATATTAAAGAATACAGTCTGCTGGCGTTCTCTTTTGGGACTTCCTGGTGTGACTTCTACTTGTTTTTTCACTCGTGTTCTGGTTACATTTTCTTAATCTGGTGGATATAAAAGATCCCATTCATTTGTTAAAAAGAGTCAGGAAATGTTCATGGTGTCCTGGCTAAATTTCCCCTAATCAGTATGAATACCACACTGGGTCACCCCTGAAGACAGGCAGATGGCGTAGAGGGACAGACCTGGTAAGCAAAAGGTGAATAAATTAAAGTAATAAATTAATAAGTGAATAAATAAATAAATAAATAAATAAAGTGTATTTGATGAGGCATCTGTAAGCAGTTCCTTAGGAAGACTAGCAAAGTGATTACATTATTTTTTGTTATTTTAGCAAAAGTTCCTTTTAAAGTCTCTTAATGTTTTTTAAAAGCATTTATTTTGGTTATCTGCTTGAAGATCAGTGTTTACTTGTATTAGTCTGTCTGGTTATTTACACAAAAAAAAAGAAAAAAGAGAAAAGGGGCAATCAGTATTCTAAATTTTGGTGCTGTCATTTATAACTGATTTTAGATCTCACTTCCAGTGCAGTGCTGTGTACTTGGATGGAAGGTAAAGTCTTGCCATTATACCGTATGTACTTGTGCATGAGTTGCTGAAAGTTTTTTTTTTTTTTTTTTTGTATGTGTCTTGGTTAATGGTCATGTGATTCTTTTATGGAGTTCCTATTTTGTCTTGGGTACTGTTTTGTTTGTGGATGTTTCAGGTATGTGTCATTCTTTTTGTTTTTATATGATTGTGTGAGATAGCTAAGTAAGTGTCCTAAACTTTCAGGTAAGTCAGCTAAGTGAAATGATGTTCTTCGTGTTTCACTGTTGCAGTCATTACATTTGGGTAATCTGCTGGCAGGTTGCCCTCAGTCGGCCTGAATAACAATGTCTTGGGTCCTGCGTCAGTTGCTGTCTCTTCTTCCATGATGTCAGGTCGTCAGGGGTATAAAACATGCAGCCGACGCCATTTTAATCAGTCTTTCTGGCCGCACGGTGCCCGAAGCAGAAGCAGTTTGCAAGTGCCGATCGGCCGACTCCTGAAATTTTCATTTTCGAGTTTCAGAACGGAAGTCTTCAAACTAAAGCTAAGTACCCCATTGGAGAAATGTTTTCTTGCTCCTTACCGGTCAGCATTTTTATATTAAGCTGATGCCATCAACAAAAACAAGGTCAAAAACAACTTCTGTGTCTAAAAAAATGATGCATGAGCCACGTGCTCAGGCCCCTATGCCTAAAAAAACAAATGATCAAAATGGCTGAGGATTTAATTACCTTGATCAGGGGTTCCCAACCCCCCCCCCCCCTGCTAAGAGGCCTAGTCAAGGCACTGATTATGAATCTTCAGATCAGGTTTCCATTTCTTCTGATTTCTCTTCTGACCAGGAATTTTCTATTCCACCTTATGAGGATTCTGACGCAAAGGAATCCATCCCATCTGCATCTCCTCCTGAGGATTACTCTTTTGGAGATATTGTGCATACTTTAAGGGAACATTTTCATTGGGAGAGTCAGAACTTTTCTGAATCAAAAAAGAGGCTTAGGGATTTCCTTCTTCTGCCTCAGCATAGGCCTTTGGCAATACCTATTGTATTAGGCATTGTGAATGATGTGTTCTCGGAATCAAGCATGGCTCCTGATTCCTTGCCTCCAGCTCCTAGTAAGCCAGACAGATAATACAAGGTTACTGACTCCCACAAATTTCTTTTCAAAAATCCTGCTGCTGATCCTGAGACTATTTCTCAGGATCCCAAGGGTGTTAAAGCTTCTACAGCCAAAAATCCTACCCCTTCTGATAGAGATTCCAGGGCACTGGATAGATGGAGTAAGAAGGTGTATACGTCTGCAACCTTGGCAATCAGGGCTTTAAACTGCCAGTTTCATATGCTTAAATATCAGCAGCATGTTATGGGCTTACTGAAACAGAAAATGATGTTGATTTCTGATTGTGTGGAAAATAAAGAGTTACAGGATTTATTGCATTCAGCAGAACAGGTTGGAAAGCATACTTTGCGATGTGGTTTTGATTCCTTGGAGGCCTCTTGTAGGGCCACTGTTACTGGATCTGTAATAAGAAGACATGCCTGGCTCAAGGAGCAAACTCTGCCTGATCATGTTAAAGCTAAATTGTTGGATGCCCCTTTACAGCATGATACTCTGTTTGGTAATAAGGCAGAAGAGGTTTTAAAGAAAATGGAAGACATAGCTAAATCTATGCAAAGTGTAAAAGATTTTTTGCAAGTGCAGCCACCCAGGTTCAGTAGGCACTGGCCTACTAAAAATTGGTCCTTTCCTGTGTCCAACAGAGCCATTCAGGGCAAACCCAGGCGCTCAAAAGGCTCCATATATCAATCACAGGAATCTTACAGGTCAAAGCAATGGGGTGCCTCCACTTCCAAATCTGGAGGTAACAAAGCACAACCCTACAGTAAGCAGTCTCAATGACTTTCCTCTACCATCTCCAAGCACTTATCTTTTGGCAGCCCACTTCAGGGGAAAACTAGCACTTCATGCTCAAAATTGGCAGTTAATTACCCAGGACAAGTGGGTATTAAACATAGTATCCCAGGGGTACAGATTTCATTTCCATACTTTGCCAATTCCAAACAGATGGCCGGATCTGCCACAAAACCAGTGGGCAGAGGCCCAGAAACAAGTCATGTCCCTCATGGATATGGGGGCTATTCAACCGGTACCAGAAAAGGAAAAATGGCAAGGATTTTATTCAAGACTTTTCCTGGTACCCAGAAAAAACAATTCATGGCGTCCAATACAGGACTTATCGATTCTGAACATGTTCCTGGACATTCCAAATTCAAAATGCTGACTTTACAACAGCTACTGCCTATGCTAGGCAAGAATGTTTGGTTAGTAACTCTAGACTTAAAAGAGGCATACCTGCCTATCCCAATAAGGGAATCTTGCAGAAGATACCTCCGCTTCAAAGCAGGTTTTTTGCATTACCAATTCTCTGCACTGCCCTTTGGCTTATCTACTGCGCCCAAGGTCTTTACAAAGTGCCTAGCACCAGTAATTGCATTCTGCAGACAAAGAAACATTCAAATTTATCCTTATCTGGAGGATTGTCTCATTCGGGCAGAGGACAAGGACACTCTTCTTCAACATCTGGCATTTGTAAAAAGGCTCCTGGCATGCCTAGGGTACACCATAAACAAAAAGAAATCACAGCTGGTACCCTCTCAAATAATTACATTCCTGGGTGCAAGCTTGAATACAACTGCCCAGATGGCTTACCTCACGCCAGACAAACAACTGCAATTGACAACATACTTCAAACAAAGTGCAATAAAAACCCAGTTGTCTGCAAGACAAATTATGCAGGCTGTGGGGTTCATGGCATCCTGCATTCCACTAATTCCATATGCGAGACTGCATATGAGGAAACTTCAACGATACCTAAAAAGTTTCTGGAATCAACATTGTCACAGCCTGAAAACAATGATCCCTCTCATTCCTTGCCTACAACAGGAGTTTCTTTGGCGGGCAGAGACGTGTCACCAAAACAAGGGACCGTCATTGACTGTACCCCTGCCACCAAAACCCTAACTACAGACATATCAGACTGTGCTTGGAGGGCCCACCTTGCAGGGAGATGCATTCAGGACAAATGGAGCCCAAACCAAATGCATCTGCATATCGATCAGAAAGAAATGCTAGCTCTTCAGAATGCTTTGACAGCCTTCAAGGACTTACTTCATCCAGGACAACTACTGATAAAGAAAGACAACACCACAGTTATGTGCTACATAAACAAGCAGGGGGGTACCCATTCCTACCCCCTCTGCAGACTAGCCATGGCCGTGTGGAGCACAGCCTTAACTTACCCAAATATATCTTCAAGCTCATTTCCTGCCAGGAAAGCAAAATACTCTGGCAGACGACCTAAGCAGAAATCTTATGGACCCGCACAAATGGAAACTGGATCCACAAATCTTCAACATGTTAACACAGAAATGGGGAAGCCCAGACATAGATCTATTTGCCTCTCCCCAAAACTGTCAGTTGGACAAATTCTGCATGAGAACTCATCACAAAAAAGCATGGAAAGTGGATGCTCTATCCTTCAGCTGGAAAAACTTATCAGTATATGCCTTTCCCCCCATCTGCCTCTACTCTCCAAGGTCTTACTAAAAGTCAGACAGGAAAAACCAAAAATGATTTGAATTGCTCTGGACTGACTTCGCCAACACTGTATCCGCTTATAAGGAATATGTCACACCTTCCTACGTGGTACTTGCCTCAGACACATCACCTACTGTCTCAACAGAACTATCAAATTCTGCACACTCAGCTCCAAACTCTGAATCTTGCAGCATGGCTAATCAACTAATTATTCAAACCACATCTCTCAATAAACGTTTGATGGATGTCATTTTGGAAGCCAGAAGGCCTAGTACTAGAAAATCTTATGCTGACAAATGGAAGAGATTCTGTGCTTGGAACCAAGCATAGGGAACAGACACAGCAAAGCCCAATATTTCTCAGATTTTACAATACTTAACTGAGATGCTTGACAAGGGCCTATCTTTTTCTTCAATAAAAATCCATGCCTCTGCCATCTCGGCTCATTACAACACAGAGCCTCCTCTCTTCTCATCCACTGCTAAAACAGTATCTCAGAGGGGCCAAAAATTTAAGGTCTCCCAGGAGAGTGCCAACTCCCGCATGGGACCTCAATTTTGTGCTGGAAAAACTCACCCTACCTCCTTTTGAACCAGCAGGTACTGTGGATATAAAACTTCTTTTTTGGAAGACAGCTTTTCTTTTGGCAGTCACTTCAGCTAGAAGGGTTTCAGAACTACAGGTTCTCATGGCAGTGGAGCCTTTCATTATATTTTACCTGGACAGGGTGGCCCTCAGGACCAATCCTTCCTTTATGCCTAAGGTGGTATTCAGTGTGGCTCTTAACCAAACCATTCACCTGCCAACTTTTTTCCCAAATCCGCAGAACAAGGGGGAGCGGATTTTGCATTCATTGGATGTACACAGACAACTAAGATTCTACTTGAACAGGACAAAATCTCTAAGAAAGTCTGAGCAACTACTGGTAGCATTTGCTGCAGGATCAGAGGAGAAGGCTGTATCAAAGCAGACTATTTCTAAATGGATAAGCCACTGCATTTGTTTCTGCTATTTGCACCATGGTAAACATGTGCCAAAGGTGATCAGGTCCCATTCCACCAGGGCTGCCTCTACTTCAGCAGCTTTTCTCAGAGGGGTCCCTACCAAAGACATTCTAGAAGCTGCTACTTGGAGCTCTGTTCATACGTTCACAAAGCATTACCATTTACCTCTCTTCTCTAAATCCAGGGCAGGCTTTGCCACTGCAGTCTTGCAGGGCCTTATAGCTGCTCCTAATGCTGTTTAGCTCCATCCTTTCATCCATAGCTTTGGGATTCTACCCAAATGTAATGACTGCAACAGTGAAACACGAAGAACATAGTACAGTTGTGTACACTTACCATAAATGTAGATGTTCAAGTGTATTCACTGTTGCAGTCGGGGTTACCCACCCGCCATCCCCCATTGTATATCTTTTCTTTCCTTCACTATACTCAAAAGCCTTTGTGGTGTATTTGCTTTTAGTTGAAGGTAAATTTTATGTTTCTAAGGTGCATTTATATATATTTACTGTTTATTTATATATTTTTGCTCCCCATTTGGGGGGCACCTGACATCTGGGGCAAAAAACACCTGATTAAAATGGCGTCAGCTGCATGTTTTATACCCCTGATGACCTGATGTCATGGAAGAAGAGACAGCAACTGACACAGGACCCAAGACTTTGTTATTCAGGCCGACTGAGGGCAACCTGCCAGCAGATTACCCAAATGTAATGACTGCAACAGTGAATACACTCGAACATCTACATTTATGGTAAGTGTACACAAATGTACTTTTTCTCCACATATATATTTTTTTTACTTTCTGATTTACTCTTTCTGGGTATATTTATGCATTTATGTTTTTTCATAGAGTATGTTTCTACTGCAGCTCCTAGCTTTTCTTCTGCTTTACTGCTGTACATTCCAGCTAACGTTACAGTAGAATTTCAGTCCTAGAAAATTCAGTAGTGTTTCTAATTAGCTGCATTAGGACTACATCACCTATCCATTGTGTAACAGCGTGTAATGTATGGTTTGTTAAGAAGAGAAATCACTGAACTCTTAAATGCACTTGCTTTCTGAAATTCAGATAATACAGAGAATTATGATCAAGTCTCCATTCATAATCCTGTCTATTATGTGTTTGAGACATGGATGACAAGAAATTTACCACAAGACCGGAGCTCAAAAGTTGAATCTTGGCATCTGTGCCAAAAACTCCTAATAAAGTCTATGATCGGTGGAACTAATCATACCCCCAGATTCTGCAAGCCCTGCACCGCATGCAGGACTAGTGCAGGAGCTCCAGCAGGCAATATGTCTGCCGTGCGATCCAGGAATAACCTGTAGGGACGTGCACGAGCACTCCTGCACTAGTCCTGCATGGACTCAGCCCCTCTATGCAAATTACCCCACTTGCAGGAGAAAGCCATGCAAATGAGGTGAGTTTGTGATCCAGGAAGCTGGAAACCGGCCATGCAGGACTAGCATAATCTGCAGAAATGTACTCCGCCAGTAATGGAGTACATTTCTGCAAATTACAAAATGGAGCCATGACAACTCCAAATAAAGGGTGGATATCGTGTAGAAAGCATGCCAATGGCCAACTATAAGGCCGTTGACATGGAAAACATTTGCAGAAATAAAAAAATCAACTTTTATTATTTTTTAGCTGATCTCGGCTGTTTAACCGTAGGGCAGCTGCGCGCAAACGGGATCGGGCGGAAAATAAGAAAATAAACATAAAATAAGCACTCTAACCAAAAAAAAATATAAATTCAATGGCAGGCAGAAGACAACTTGGCCAGTAAATAGTGATTGCTAAGGAGGGGAGGCTCAGTGTAGTACATGTAACTGTGCATCAGCAGGCATCCTATGCAAATGAGGGGAATGATACTGAATCCCAGATTTCCCCTGCATGCTAATCAGCACCCAACAGTGTAAGAGCAGGAATAGCTTGGTGCAAGCCTAGGAATTAGCTGACATCTTGGAGGTGTGTGTCAGGCATACTGTAAGCGGATTGGAGCCCTTTGGCTCGGGTTTGCCCTTAGCTTAGCAGAGCTAAGCAAGGGGGTGTGTCTGAGGCTGCCTAGCACTCTTTACATTGCCTAAGTGGGTGTGTGTGCCACGCACCAGGTTTTAAAGGGAAAAAAAAAAGTAATCCAGGAAATAGCATCTCTGTGCACATTTGAGCACTGTGTTTGCACGGCGCACCCTTGGGCTTAAACAGGAAGGCAATGGGAAGGGAAAACAGCAGTAGGAAGGTAATCAAGGAGAACTAGCATAGCTGGCAGGTGAACTGTATCAGAATCAGCCAATTACACAGGCAGCAGCCCAGCCCTGCCTAAAACACTGCTATAAACTATGCAAACACCTTTCCCTCTGGTTTTTCCCATACTCTACACCACCGGTGTATACAAGCGGGGAACTTTTAACAAACAAAACAACAAAATGATAGGGGCTGTAGTAGCTATCCTACAACAACATGTGGAAGAGGCTGAGGGTGGTGAGGATGTGAATGCTGTTGACCAACCCACAGTGAGGAGACTGAGAAGAGTGTACAGACCCAGGGTAACCTACCAGGGGCTACATGAGCTGGAGATAGTGGAGTGCTATAAGGTGGACAGGGACCTCCTACAGCAAATTGTTGAGCTGTGCCGGCCATGCCTGACACACAGAACTAACAGTGGGGAACCCATCCCTGTCAATACCAAGGTATTTGTAGGCCTAAGAATAGTAGTTACAGGTACCTTCCAAAGGCCAACTGGAGATATGATGGGGATCTCACAGGCATCAGCATCCAGGGTACTCCAGTTCCTGGATGCCATGTCAGCACATGCTGGTGAGCACATATATTTCCCCAGCACTTGTGAGGCGTTGGCCAGCAATATACAGCTGTTCCACTAAATAGCAGAATACCCTGAGGTAGTGGGTGCTATAGACTGCACGCACATATGCATCAAAGCACCACACAGTGAGTGGGGTAGGGTCTACATCAACCGCAAGGGCTTCCCCTCCATCAACTGCCAGGTTGTGTGCGATGCCCAGGGCATAATAATGAATGTGTCTGCTGGCTGCCCTGAAAGCTATCACAATTCCCACATCTGGCATCTGATGCAGCTGTACCAGAGATTTGCCAATGGGGACATCCCTTATGGTCACCTAGAGGGGGATGCGGGTTACACACTGGAACCATGGCTGATGACACCCGTCAGAAATGCACACACACACCCGAACAAGAACTCCATAATGAGGCACAGACCAGAATTATAATAGAGCGTGTGTTTGGGATGCTCAAGTCATGGTTCCGGTGTCTGGACACATCCGGTGGAGTCTTGCAGTACTCACCAGCTACATGTACCCAAATTGTCATTGTATGTGCCATGCTACACAATATGATCCTTCAGAAACAGCTGCAGCAGGAACAGCATGGGGCAGGGCCACACAGCCATCCACCATCGCCAAGGCCTGCACAGGCACAGAGTGACTCGGAGGAGGAACATCCTGAGCCTGCCCCAGTAGGCAGAAGGAGGCATGCCCAGTATGCCCTGGCCTTGGCAAAGAGTCAAAGCATAGCACATACACTGACACAGGAGGGACCCAGGGAATGACACTTCTCTCTGACTCACACATACAGTAAAAGGGATGCCAAACATGACACTACCTGTGCTCAACCATGTGTAGGGGGTGTATTATGTTCATCGACATAGGCACCCCTTCAGCACCACCCTCAATACTGGTACACCCATAAGGTAAGTCTCTCAACCTACCAATTGTCGAATGTAGTAGTAAGGGAATCGGGCGGCTGAATGGTATGCCAGCAGATAGTAGACACCTATAGTGGCACCATGAGATCTGTAACAAATACTGGTGTCACCATAGTAGCCAGTACTACACAGGGTGACAAAACCCACTGCAGGAAATGTGCTGGGCCACATGTGTGTCCATATGACTCACACATACCAGTCTTGGAGGTTCACATACCCAACAACAGTCTCATCCAGCAGGACAGGAGTAGATAAACACAAACAAAGGCTGTGCTATGGCCTCTGAATGATACCTATGAGTATCCTCCCCCTCCAGGCCTACACAGACAGACTACATCAGGTCAGGCAGTGGGATGTTAGTTCTGAAGTGTAGGAAGTCAGAAACTAATATGTAGATCAATCAGACCTAAGACATGTAGTACACTGATATGCCTCCAGTCAGCATGATAGGTTAGAATACAGAATGAAATGGAGTACCTGACATACCAGTACAGTCATAGAAAATGTGTACAAGTGTCAGGTGTGCCCCCCCAATCCTATGTATTGATGTAGAAACAGTCAGGTGTGTCCCCCATCCTGTGTAGAAATGTAGAAATAGTCAGGTATGCCCCCCTCCAATTCTGTGTAGAAATGTAGAAATAGTCATGTGTGCCCCCCATCCTACGTAGAAATGTTGAAACAGACAGGTGTGCCCTCTTCCCAATCCTTTGTAGAAATGTAGCAACAGTCAGTTGTGCCCCCTCACCCAATCCTGTGTAGAAATGTAGAAACATTCAGGTGTGCTCCCCCCAAACTTACTTAGAAATGTAGTAATGGTCTGGTGTGCCCCCTCCAATCTGATGTACACATGCTGTAAGAGTCAGGTGTGCCTACCCCCCCACAACCCTATGTAGAATTGTAGTAACATGTATGTCCAGTGGAGCACAGATGGCCAGAGGTGGCCAAGGTAGGAGGATAGATTGTAGCATTTGCACAATATGCAGGTATGTGTGTGTTAGGTTGGTGCGTGTCTCATGTTGTGTGAGAGTGGTCAGTATGTATGCATGTTGAAGTATGATCTGGTGGCCATTGCCCACTACTGCTGATGACAGGGCCAAGTCCTCACAACTGCAGTGCCAAAGACTATTCCCACCAGTATAACACATGCTAGCAGTAAGCCATTGTAAATGTATGGTAGTAGTATGTGTCACCATCTGAAAGATTGACATGGCATGACTGTTGGACTAGATATACAAGCAGTACACAGGGGAAAGTACCCCAGACATACAGTATATATTGTGTAACTGTGAAGTGGACACACCTTTGGAATTGTACATACAGGTATGCATCACATTATCTGGTCCTGTAGTAGGGGATACTGTTGTTATCTGCCCGAACACTTGCAGATCACAAAGGAGGTAGGACTGATGTACTGGGAAACAGCTGATGTACTTGCACGTGCCAGCATAACTGGAATGCCCCATGCATATCTGTGTGTCAGATGCAAGTAATGTCCATAGCACACATGCACCCAGCTCACTCAAACTCCATCCACAGGTACCTCTCTGGTTGTATCCCTGCTGTGGGGAATGGGTACAATATGACCCCACCTGTATATGGCAATAGCGAATGAATGCAGCATGCAGTGCAGGTGTCCCATGCAGGTGTGTACCTAGCCGTAGGTTGCACCCTGCCAGCATCCACACTACTTGATCAAGACTGATAGAAGGCATTAGCATGAACACCTAGCACACCTGCCCTGTCACCCTAGGGGAATGTACTGTATGGCAGTCTGAGACTTTAGGACTGACAGAATGCAACGGCCTGCCACAGCTGGCCCGCATCAACACCAAATGGCCTACAGGCCTCTGCCAAAGGCCTGTGTCTCACAAGTACTGCCAATGCACGTTATGTCATGGACACCCAAATAACAGCATAACACACTTCACATAAGCTATATGCAAGGCCATGTGGTCATACCACAGTAACATGTCCACCATGTGCCACTGCATGAACTGTGGACCAACACCAAAACACAGCTGTGATGGGGTGATAACCTTAGGGAAAGTATGAGAGAATGCATGCATAATGTATGGAAGAGGATAGAATAGTAGAGGAGGTGGGAGCATGGGCAGCATGGAATGTGCAAGGTCTGACACAAAGCTATTTGCACACACTATCCCTGGCTGCGAACACATAAATGGGTGGCTACATACCTGTCTGTACACCACAATAGGGGTAATGTCCTGACTCATGGCCCCTGCCTCTGGGTAACCTGTGCGAATCTGTACAGCTGTGAGGTATTGCCACAGCAAGATACGGCCATACTGTCATGTCAATGGATGTACAAGTATGGGATCCTCTGCCAGCACTGTACCAAGGTGCTGAACAGGATAGACAGACAAAGCAGCAAGTGTCTGCAGCTCTCCCTCTAGAATGGCATAACTTACCATGAATATGTAGGCATCTGCCCACAATACTGGACGCAGCTGCAGTCACTGTTGTCCCCCAAGACATCACTGTGAGCAAGAATGTCCACCTGGTAGTACATGAGGACAGAAAACATCACAGTGTATAACAGTACACATGTCTGAATATCTCTGCTACCATGTATCTGAAGCAGCACAGACACAATCACCTACAGTACACACTATCCCCTGCACAGTTTGTCCCCATATTGCCAAATGATCGACAGATACCCTGCAGAAACAGTTTTCTACCTGTAGGCGTACAACACAAAGGTCTGGACTGGAGTACAAACTACCTGGAATGGATCCACACATTCAGTACAGAAGGGCATACTGGGCATGCTCACACACTTGGAGAAATGAAGGCAATGTCAGACAACATACTGAAAAGTCATACTGGGCATGCTCACACACCTAAACAAATGAAGCCCATGTTTGCAAACAAAAGTGGACCATATATATCTGGCAGTTGCAGATGTTAGTGCATACACTTCTCAGTATGCACCAGTCATGCTTTGCACACGCAGTTGATAGGAATACAGACATATATCCAAGGACAACACACTACAATAAGGCAAAAGTAGATGTACATAGATGTGGGAAAGAGAGTGACTGTGACAAGGAGCCTTCCATTATGAGGCCTGTCCCACCCAGCACACAGCCAAATGGCTAAAACCACATGAGGTGTAAATGTCACTCACTGTAGATAGCCACCAGTGTCCGTCAGCATTACAGACTATGTAGTGCAAGTGCTAACTGTGCAACATGACTGTACAAGGAAGTAGTCATCTAGCAGCTGTATACACATACCTGCGGAATATAACCCTGCATGTGCCCGCATGTGGTGTATCATCCTGTACTTGAATGGGTTATGGTGCATGCACAAACACTGCCCTCCCCACAGCGCTACTATGACAAGCCTGCTGAGGTCATCCACTATGAAATACACCTTTGGCAATGGCATGGCCTAGTAATCTCTGTGATGCGTCCTAAAACTGAGTAATGCTGTAGTGTGATGAACTAGTTAGGTAGGAGTACTAATCCCAGACATGACAACTGTGTGTGTGTGTGTGTGTGTGTGTGTGTGTGTGTGTGTGTGTGTGTGTGTGTGTGTGGAGAGAGCAATGCATTTTAGGCTAGTCACACTCACTACAATTCAAATACCATACTTTGGCAAGGGTGCTGATGTCATTCACTTTGAAATACACCTTTGGGAAAGGTGTAACCCAGTAATCTCCATGGCGTTTCCTATAACTGCATACTGCTGCAGTGTGATAAACTAGTTGGGTAGGAGTTCTAATCCCAGACATGGCAACTGTGTGTTTGTGTGTGTCTCTGTGTAGAGAGCAATGCTTTTAGGCTAATCACACTAACTACAATTCAAATGCCCTCCTTTGGCAAGGCTGCTGATGTTATTTGGGAAAGGTGTAGCTCAGAAATCTCTGTGGCGCATCCTATAACTGCATACTGCTGTAGTGTGATAAATTAGTTAGGTAGGAGTTCTAATCCCAGACATGGCAACTGTGTGTGCGTGTGTGTGTGTGTGTGTGTGTGTGTGTGTGTGTGTGTGTGTGTGTGTGTGTGTGTGTGTGTGTGAGTGTGTGTGTGTGTGTGTGTGTGTGTGTGTGTGTGTGTGTGTGTGTGTGTGTGTGTGTGTGTCCCTGTCTGTGTAGGGAGCAATGCTTTTTAAGCTAGTCACACTCACTACAATTCAAATGGCCTACTTTGGCAAGGCTGCTGATGTCATTCACTGTGAAATACACCATTGGGAAAGATGTAGCCCAGTAATCTCTGTGGTGCATCCTATAACTACGTACAGCTGTAGTGTGATAAGCTAGTTTGGTAGGAGTTGTAATCCCACACATGGCAACTGTGTGTGTGTGTGTGTGTGTGTGTGTGTGTGTGTGTGTGTTTGTGTGTGTCGCTGTCTATGTAGGGAGCAGTGTTTTTTAGGCTAGTCACACTCACTCTAATTCCATCAATGTGACTAAAACTTCAATTTCATCAAAAGAATATGTTCTTAAATCCACTAGAAATTCCCTAAACCATTCAAGACCCTGTTAGTGGGGAATAACATTAAATAAACTAACAACATCTACTGTTATAAAACGTAATGCTTTTGAATAGTTAACCCTCCCTAAGTTTTGCCCAAAAATCCCAAGAGTCCCTACTTCAGCAAGGCTGCTGATGTCATTCACTGTGAAATACACCTTTGGGAATAGTGTAGCCCAGTAATCGGCGTGGCACGTCCTATAACAGCATAATGCTATAGTGTGATATAGAACTCTGGTAGGGGTTCGATTCCCACACATGGCAAGTGTGGATGTTTGTGTATGTGTTTCTATGTCTGTGTAGGGGAGCAATGCTTTTTAGGCTAGTCACACTCACTACAATTCAAATGCCCTACTTTGGCAAGGCTGCTGATGTCATTCACTGTGAAATACACCTTTGGGGAAGGAGTACTCCAGTAATCTCCGTGGGGCATCCTATAACAGCATAGGGAGCTGTGCTTTTTAGTCTAGTCACACTCACTACAATTCATATACCCTTTTTTGGCAAGCCTGCTGATGTCATTCACTGTGAAATACACCCTTGGGGAAGGAGTACTTCAGTAATCTCTATGGCACATCCGATAACTGCGTAGTGCTGTAGTGTAATAAACTAGTTAGGTAGGAGTTCTAATCCCAGACATGGCAGGTGTGTGTGTGTGTGTGTGTGTGTGTGTGTGTGTGTGTGTGTGTGTGTGTGTGTGTGTGTGTGTGTGTGATTCGTATCCTGTGTGGTGGTGGCTGTGAGTATGTAACAACTGGACTCATTGTGAAGCGGGTTTTGCAAATTTCTTATATGGTGACCCTAGTGTATGTAGTAACCATGGTGTGATTGCAGTGGGCTACAGAGGGCATGGCACCCTGTCCATCAGTCCAATACATTTACATGCAGACAGTGCACCTTCACTATGTTCCCCACCGGACACCTGCAACACCTGTGGTGCCATCAAATGTGACCCACAAAGGACATACTATGCCTTAAACACATGCCTTGTATGGACAGATGCCAGTGACACCAGGGAATACCTGTTATCATGCTATCAAAGTAGGTGCAGGGTCAACCTGTCCATTTCCAGTTCCTACCACATGAGGCCAGGACTGGCACATCTGATGATAACAATCTGTGTACACAACATGGGCCAGACACCCCAGGTACAGTTCCACATGTCACTGTACATGCATGTGGGACATGTGCATATCCCAGACATCGTCCATGTCATGGGCTAAAGAGCACATACATGGCAAGGAATGCACAGCAATGGCCACACACAATAGTTACCCAGGTGACTGGATGGTGAATACAGTACCCACCTATGTGGGCCAGTCCGGACACTACACCCCTGAGCCACACTGCAGGCCATTGTCATGTGGCCTAAAGCCAAGGTCTACCCATCACCTAGCCTTGTATAGCCATCTGGCACAGTCGACCACTACACACCCATGAAGCAATGCACTCATGCATGTCAGTACTGGCACTCTTTGGCTGTGTGTGTGTGGTGTATGATGCCTGTGACCACTTTCACACTCACTACAACTCCCATTGGCATACTGAAGCATGCTGTCTGATGTCAGACACCTCCACATACCCTTTACCCATATAACCTCCGGATAACCCCTGTGGTGCAAGTCATACCTGCACAGTACTATATTGTGGCACTCTTAACTAGTGAGGAGTTGTATTTCTGACCCTGCCAAGTGTGTCAGTGTGTGTGGGTCCCTGAGAGAGTGTGGCTGTGTTGACACTGACAACTGTTCATGCGGACAAGCACGTGTACGTCACCTACCGTATAACTACCATATCACTGTTGCAGATGTCACTCACCATCACATATACGTTTGGAGAGCTCCTCAACATGTAACCTATGTGGCGCATCCAATAACTGCATAGACATGTGATAGCAATACATAGTCAGGGGTTTGATACCCTGTACTGGTAGGTGTGTGACACAAACATGCTTAAGTTTTACTCTCCCACCCCTCCCTGACTTATCTTTGCCTCTGTCTACCTCTCTCACTCCCTCTTTGGTGGATGTGGAGACTTACACTTGCTTTGCTTAGGCAGCAGCATGTGTATTGTAAGTGATGCTAATGATAAGCTGATGTCCTCTGCATGAATTGCAGCCCTCCTCTAGCTGATTGTATGTGGAACAGATGTGATAACATTCCCCTAGCCAATTGCATGGAAACACACTCCAGTATCTAGGAACATCATGTTGGTGTTGAGCCTTCACTGTGAGCAGGACCTAGATCTGTTGTTTGGCAAACAGCATCACAGATGGATTGGGGGTTTACCTCTAACAACATACACTGTGGAAACAGACCAACACACAGGAGGGGGGCATTGCCTGACATGAATACAGAATGTAAGTGCTACTATTCTGTGTTTGGAGTAATGTTGGTTTAACAGGGTGTGTGTGGATATGGCTGTTCCACATGTTTTAATACATGTCATGTCAGTGCTATGTTTTTGAGGAAACCCCCATCTGTAGGGTCATCTGCAGACTGGGCAGTGTGTGGTGCCTTTTGTTTCTTTTGTTACCCACAGAACACCTATCTGTGAACTGCAGAAGCATAGTGTGAGGATTGCAGACAGTACATGGTGACAGACATGAGAGCTACTGACCCCATATCCCTCATAGGACATATGTTGCAACAAACCTGTTTCACCAGTAAATGTATGAAGTTATCACAGCAACATGTCAATATTGGCCCTGTGTGTGCGCCTGCAGCCACAACCCTGTCAACCTGTGTACATATGTCATGCAGTAAGAGGTGCATATGTCCTGTACACCGTAATTTATTGACATCGTATGTGATAAGCCAGTGGGATATCAAACTGCGACACATGATGTTAAGTTGTCAATCTCGCCTTCATTCTTGCTGGATGGGTTCGGAGCCGAACCTCGGCTCCGACTCGGCCAATACTAAAGCTCGAGAGCTAATTCCACCGGCTCGAGGCTCCCCTATATCCCACAATGCTAGGTGGTAACTACTCAGATCTCGTTTGCCGCTTAGCTGATGAGGTGCTTCTTCTGCCGGCTCTGGCAGGTTAGTAAGTTTTCTAATTAGAAACTTCTATTTCAACCCCTAATTTTTTTCCTTTTACCATAGTTTTATTTATAGTATTTCAGTAGTTTAAATCGGGTCCCCCTCTAGTGTCTGAAATCCCTTTTTATTCCCTTCTTAACTTTTAGGCCTTTGGCCCTCTCCCTGTCCTTCCCCTAGTCCTACAGTGTAACTGAATTTTTATATTTTGCTTAAGGGTGTGTTTGTGTGTTGTGCTTGTGTTTTCAGTCTAAGTTACGATGTCTAAAGACTCCAAGGTCTCAGGCTTCAAGAAGTGTGATTCGTGCTGTCAGAAAATGTCTCTGACAGATGGTCACACTTCTTGTGTATATTGCCTGGGACCTTTGCACCTGCAGGACTCATGTGCTGTATGCCATGCATTCAGCCCTAGAGTCCTGCAGGAACGCAAAAATAAATTGATTTTACGTGGCTTGTTAAAGCCTGAAGGCCCACCGACTCAGTCTGTGTCGGGGAAGCCTTCTAAGACTTACAGACCGTCGGCTCCAGTTTCTGAGCCGTCCCCTGGAAGCATTAGATCGGCTTCGACATCGGCTCCGGCTGGAGCTGATGTTTACAAATCTCATACTATCACCTCGGCTCCGGCTGGAGCCGAGGTTGACAAGACTCAGTCGGCTCCGATAGGCTTATCAGAGCCACCTGCTAAGAAGAGGTCTAGGTCCTCTTCCATCGGCTCCATACATTCGGTGCCGGGATCTCCTCTTCTATCAGAATGGAGCCATAGGTCTCACTTCTCTCGGTCCTCCAGGCTGTCCGACCATGATTTACAAAGGGTGGTGAGTAGACTTCTCAAGTCCGAGGCACTGGCCCAAATGCTGCATAGCCCTACTCAACAGTCAGCGGCTATTTCCATCCCTGATTTTATTCCTCCTCCGACTCCTTTGAGTTCGGAGCCGGGGCTCATCGGAGCCAAGGCTGTCGGTGCTTCAGAGCCAATACCTTCCCTTTCGGCTCCGTCCTCTGCTCTGATTTCCTCATTGGAGGGATCTCGGCGCTGGGCTTCCCTCGTCGGCTCCGAGGGGGCGAGTGGCATCGGACCCTTGTCCGACCCTGTTCTCCCTCTCGGAGCGTCAGCGCTGGTGAGTTCGGCTCCGACATCGGCCTCGGAGCCGTTCTTGTCGGTGCCGGGGGGGGTCCTTGTCTCCTCGGAGCGGGGACCTCCGGTCTTGCAAGATAGGGGCGCCTTCGAGGTCAGGCGGAGCGTGCTAGACTCAGTGTCTACCCCACAGTCGGCTCCGTCAGCTCCTCCCTCTACAGTGCCTACGGTGATTTCCACCCATCCCCTTGTATCAGACCGCAGAGAGCCAGCTCCTCAGGTTTCCCCATTGGGAATTTCCTCCTCTTCCGAGGCCTCTCCTGATCCGGTAGGAGAACCCCCTCGGAAGAGACAGTGCAAGAGGAAGCACATTGACTCCCCTGAGTCTATTGCCTCTGACACTGACTTGGAGGAATCTGAAGGTTCCCCTCGATCCCCGTCTGAGGATGTCTCCTTTGCTGACATCCTTGAAATCCTGAAACAGAGGGGGAACTGGCTCGCCCTTAACCCTTCAGAGGACGAGTCAGTTTACCTTGAGGCGTTTGGCTCTCTCCCTTCCACCTCCTGGGTGTCCCTCCTTGACCCCTTATGGAAGTGGTGGCAAGGAAGGCTTGGACGGCCCCTGATTCAGTGGAACCTACCCCAAGGAGGCCGTCAAAATTTATTACTGCCCCTAAGGACAAAGACTTTCTATCAAAAGGTGTCTCTGTTGATGCCCATGGTGGTGGCCGCAGCCACTAAGAAGGAGTTAGCCGATCCTTCGGTACCTGTCCATCCTCCTAGTAAGGAGTCTAGGACCATGGACAGGTACGGTAAGCAGATGTTTTCCTCAGCAACCTTCTCAATGCGGTCGCTGAACTATTTGTGTCACTTCACCCGTCTCCAGAGAGATTTGCTCAAAGATATGGGTGAGGCTATTCAGGATCCAACAGCTGAGGGGTTCCAAGACAAAATGAACTCCCAGTTGGCAACCCTGAATTCGATTGTTAACTCCTCCATGCGGCTGATCTCGTATGCTGCTGATGGGGCGAGTAGGGCCGCAGGCACAGGTGTAGCTTTACGACGTCATGCCTGGATGTGGCTTTGCAATTTTGCGGACCCTTTTAAGGCATCCTTCACCAATTCCCCTTTGATGGCTCAACATTGTTTGGTCCTCAGGTGAAGGATACATTGACTAGGTGCGAGGTGGAAGGTAAGACTCTCTCTGCCGTGGGAGTCCATTTTTCTACTCCTTCTAGACCTTATCCAAAAGGTCAGAGGGGAGGAAAAATGTGGTTCCACAAGCCTCAGGGAGTCTCATCTGACGCACAAGGTCGATTCCCCTCTAGAGGCAGAGGGGGGAATAACAATAGATGCCACCCTAGAGGCAGAGGAGGTCCGCAAAACCAGGGTAGCAGAGAAACTTTCTCTGATAAACCCTTTCAGCATCCCTGAGGAGCTGCCCGGCTGTCCACCTTCGAGGCAGTCGGGGAAGATTATCAATGTACCCAAAAGCCTGGCTTTCCCTCACCCAAGACAAATGGGTACAGTCAATCATATCCGAGGGTTACAAAATTCCCTTTATTCACACCCCTTCCCAACCCAAAGGATCCCTTCCAGACGTTCCACCCAGTCTAAGGGAACAAGCAGCACTAGAAATATCAAAGCTGCTATCAAAAAGAGCTATCCAGTCAGTCCCAGCAGACCAGCAACGATCCGGAATCTACTCCAAATTCTTTTTGGTACCAAAAAAAACAGGGGACTGGAGACCTATACTGGATGTCAGTAAGTTAAACAATTATATCAAAAAAACAAAATTCCGGATGGTCACGCTGCAGTCCATTCTACCCTTCTTGGGTCAGGACAATTGGATGTGCTCGATAGACCTTCAGGATGCGTACTACCACATCAAAATGCACAGACGCTCCAGGAGGTTTCTCCGCTTCAGGCTGGGAGCCAGTCACTACCAGTTCAGAGCCCTGCCCTCTGGTCTCACTACAGCCCCCCGAGTGTTTACCAAATGCATGGCAGTGGTCGCGGCTCACTTGAGACGTCAAGGATTCCAGGTGTTTCCATATTTAGACAACTGGCTCCTTACTGCCACCACCAGACATCAACTGCTTCTAGCCAGAGACTTCACCATCCAAACTTGCCAGGCTCTAGGCATTTCAATAAATTTTGAAAAATCTGCCTTGTCGCCTTGTCAATCTATTACCTTTATAGGCGCCACCTTAGACACACTCAATCTTTCCGCCAGACTTACAGAGCAAAGAGTGTTAGATATCCGCAAACAAGTTTACCTTCTACTACAATGCAACAAGATCAAAGCCAGGGTAGTCTTGAAGGTATTAGGACTCATGGCAGCTACTATCACCCTTCTCCCCTTAGCTCGTTTCCACATGAGGATCCTTCAATGGATGCTGTTTACTCAATGGTCCTTCAAACAGCTCCCGATGTCTCACATCATATTAATAACTCAATCATGCAAGTATCACCTGTCTTGGTGGATCTCATCACCTCAAGTTCTCCAAGGCAGACCTTTCGTCCCCCCCCCCCAGTCACCACGGTGACAACGGACGCCTCCCTGATAGGGTGGGGGGGCATTATCAGGGCAGGACAGTCCAGAGCACGTGGCAACCTTTCGAGTGCCACTTGCACATAAATGTCTTAGAGATGAGAGCAGTGCTTTTAGCGTTGCAAGCCTTTCAGGACTGTCTTTCCATGGGGACTATTGCAATTCAGACGGGCAACATGTCCGTAGTGTGGTACATCAACAAACAGGGCGGAACCAAGTCCTACCCCTTATGTCGAGAGGCACTCAGACTTTGGCAGTGGGCGATTTCTTCTCAGCGTTTTCTGATAGCAACGCACATTCCCAGGAAGTCCAACGTGATTGCGGACAAGTTGAGCAGGGCCATTCTGATGCCCCACGAGTGGTCTCTGAAGAAATCAGTGCTGGAAGAAGTCTTCCAAAGATGGGGCCAGCCTTGCTGCGATCTTTTTGCTACTCCCCAAAACAGCAAGTGTCACAACGTCTTCACTCTCTTCCCGTTACCAGGCCATCCCACCAGAGACGCTCTAGTCCACGATTGGCTCCGGGGACTTCTGTATGCTTTTCCCCCTTTTCCACTGATATCTCAATTAATTCAGAAAGCTATCGCCTTGAGAGTTACAATGATCCTCATTGCTCCTTACTGGCCTCGACAGATATGGTTTCCGTTCCTCCATCATTACCTATTGGAGCAGCCTTGGCACCTGGACCCGGTGCCAGATCTGTTGACCCACCTGTCGGGCCAGCTGCACCACTCCCTTCATTCTCTCAACCTCACAGCATGGTTTCTCCAATTCCTACCCTAGCCAGGCTTCCCTCAATCTCTCATTCGGTCCGGAACATCCTTGTAGCCTCTCACAAATCTTCTACCAGGAAGATTTATTATAGTAAATGGAAACGTTTTTCCTTCTGGGCAGCATCAAAGAATATAAACCCCTTCACTGCACCTATCCAGTCTATCCTAGACTTTCTGGTAGAGCTCTTCCATTTAGGCTCTTCTTCATCTACCATTAGAGTACAACTAGTTGCTATATCTAATTTTCATGTAGGAGTCTCAGACTCCAGTATCATGTCCCATAAGCTCTGCAAAGCCTTTTTAAGAGGTATTTTTCTGCTCAAGCCCCCAATCAAAGAATCCCCACCTCAATGGGACTTGAATTTGGTTCTGGCATCCTTGATCCTCACCCCCTTCGAACCAGCGGCTTCATGCCCTCTTAAGCTTCTCTCATGGAAAACACTTTTTCTAGTAGCCATAACTTCAGCTAGAAGGGTATCTGAACTTCATGCTCTGTGCAGTCGTCCTCCTTACTTAGTTTTCCACAAATATAGGGTGTCCCTCCGGACTAATCCGTCCTTCCTACCTAAAGTTTCCTCTGAGACAAATCTGAACCAAATGATTGATCTCCCAGTATTTTTCCCTGACTATTCCAACAGGTCGGAACAAAAGTTACATTTTCTAGATGTTAACTTAGATATTATTTAGACAGAACTAAACAGTTCAGGAAATCTGATCAACTTTTCCTGTCTTATGCGGAAGGGAAATTGGGCCTTCCAGTTACTAAGGTGTCCCTCTCAAGATGGCTTACCTCTATAATTACCTTCATCTATGAAATCAGACATCAAAAACTGCCTTCAAGACCTAGAGCTCATTCAACTAGGGCATTAGCTACATCTGTAGCTTTTCAGGACAGGCTGCCTATAGATTCCATTTATGCAGCAGCCACTTGGGCTTCTCCTCATACCTTCATTTTACATTACAAATTGGATGTGGCCTCCAGAAACCGTGCTAGCTTTGGTTCCACTGTTCTCAAGAGTCTGTTCCGATAGGCCGCCTGGAATAAGGTGCT
Organism: Protopterus annectens; assembly: GCF_019279795.1. Classification (NCBI taxonomy): domain Eukaryota; kingdom Metazoa; phylum Chordata; order Ceratodontiformes; family Protopteridae; genus Protopterus; species Protopterus annectens. Next base: position 353,743,848 of record NC_056751.1, read on the forward strand.
AGGGACGCGGTCCCATCCAGCAAGAATGAAGGCGAGATTGACAACTTAACATTAGGAAGTTATGTACCTACCATAACGTTCCATGTTAGTTCTCTTCTTCTCGCCTTCTTTCTTGCGTCCCACCCTCCTTCCCCCTAGCCTGGACAGACCGATAGGAAATTTTGGGATCTTCCTTTGGAAGTTTCCTTCCCACATGTTCTACCTCCTCTATTCCCCCTTTTATGTTTGTGTAGCTTACATTCAGGTTTATATAGAGGTGGGTTCTTTTTTCTCCATACTATGGAGACCAGAACTGCTTGGTTTAGCTATCAAACGGGATCTGAGTAGTTACTGCCTAGCATTGTGGGATATAGGGGAGCCTTGAGCTGGTGGAATTAGCTCTCGAGCTTTAGTATTGGCCAAGTCGGAGCCGAGGTTCGGCTCCTAACCCATCCAGCAAGAAAGAAGGCGAGAAGAAGACAACTAACATGGAACGTTATGGTAGGTGCATAACTTCTTATTATGTATAGTAGGGGTTCTCTTTGAAGATATAACCTGGGCATACTGTGGTTGTGTGTACAGTACTGAGGTCTGTGTACTTATGGTGATTTTCAACAGTATGTGTGTATTGTGCATATGTACCTTGGCCTGTGTACAGACTGTGGTAGATGTCATTGTTCTTGGTCCTGTTGTATCTGATGTTACATGCTGCTCCACTGTATGGTACCCTATCAGCTTACATATTTGTAAGGCCAAACACACACATGTCCCATACACAGACAGGCATCGGACCACACTGTGTAGTGGCCCAGTATATGTAGGGTTAGTGTGTGAGTGGCACATATGAGAATGGTGTTCATCAGATAGTCCACATACTGTAATATTATGCTAGCTACCATATGTGGCTGTGGCTGTGTTCACAATGGTTGTCGTTATGCACTTTCACACAGGTGTCTGTTACTGTGTGCTGTGACATTCCTGTAGAGCCTGCTGTATATGCAGGCACATATGTATTCCCCCATAATGAATGTAGGCCGGTGTTGTG